>NW_015174876.1:1364-12400 GCF_001447785.1 Gekko japonicus | reverse complement strand
CAAGAGAAACAGGAAAGATTTATAAGGATTCAACTCCTTCATTGCAAGTGTTCTTAGAAAGTGTCATCTTAAATCCTGCTGAGAAAAAAGAGCTGGAGTTTCCCTTCACAATCAAGAAACCTTTGAGATGCCACGGGGCCCCGAGGGCGAGACCAGAAAGAAAGAGGCTTAAGACTGGCGGTTTTATCCCTTTGGACGGAAGAAGACTGGGCTGCAGTGAACGTCTAAGAAGTTATTAAGATTTTAGAGAGTTTTAGTATAGATGTAAAGGTGGAAGGACTTCGGAAATTGCCTTTATGAAGCGAGTTGGAGGAGATGCTCGGGAAATCTTCTCATAACAAGTAACAAACTAACATATAAGCTTAGAATGGTCCTCACAAAGTATATTGTTTATTAACAGCTTTTTTTTTTTCATTAACAGTAGTTTAACACGGAATGATCTCCTAACCTTGGGTTTTTAGTTTAGTGTGGGTTGCCTTTCCTTTCTCCTTAATTGTAGTTCCCCTATCCCTATTTTTTCTTGGTAGTTTTTGTAGTATTAAAAAAAATATATCCCCTCCGGGGGCTTAAAAAAAAGAGATGTGAGGGATGGAGCCTGGAGAGGGTAAGGTTTCAGGAGGTGTGGGACCTTGGACAGGTACAAAGCAATAGACTCCACCCTCCAAACCAACCATTCCCTTCTGGGGAACCATCGTTGCCAATCTCCAGGTGAGGGCTGGAGACCACTCAAAATTACAACTTTACTTTAGGTAGCAGAGATCAGTTCCTCTTGAGAAAATGGTGGACTCAGTGTCATTATACCCTGCTGTGGTCGCCACAGCAAATTGACACTGAGTGTCCAAGGCCGTGGCACCCCCCCCCAGAGCCTCTTTCTAGAGGCCATTGTATTTATTTCCACAACGAGCCTTTTTCCTAGTGAAACCATAAATATATTTTTAAATACTTAGCCATCTACTTCCTTTCATTAAACAATGGAATCCAATCCAAGTGTTCTAATTCCTAATCAGGGTCTTTTCGAAAGAAAATAAAATCCCAGATAGGCATTGGGAAATCTAATCTAAAAAAACCTTTTCAGAATAAGGCAAAAATGTCCTTTTAATTCTCCTTTCCTTATCCTAGTGTCCCCCTTCCTTTTAACACACACATACACGTGTGTGTGTGTGTGTGTGAGAGAGAGAGAGAGAGAAAGAGAGAGAGAGAGAGACCAAGTCTCAAAAAAACCCCACCCCACAAACTAGCAGAGCAGAGTGAGCTCAATGTAAATTGTGCTTATCAGAAGAATCCACCCACTCACCCTCTCTCTGAAGAAGAAAAATGAAAATTTATACCTGAAATAAAACTTTGCCCATCTTAAAGGAGCAATGGGAGTTAGGTTTTACTCTTTCTCCTGCACGAGCACTTGCTTTTGCTTTCCCTCCCCTTCCCTTTCTCCCGAAGCCAATGGAGGAAAGGGAGCCAGTTTGGTGTAGTGGTTAAGAGCGCAGACTCTAATCTGGGAGAACTGGGTTTGATTCCCCACTCCTCCACATGCAGCTGCTGGTGTGACCTTCGGTCAGTTATAAGACCTTTCAGAGCTGTTCTCTCAAGGGCAGTTCTCTTAGAGCTCTCTCAGACCCACCTACCTCACAGGGTGTTTGTTGTGGGGAGGGGAAAGGAAGGGGATTGTAAGCCACTCTGAGACTCCTTCAGATAGTGAATGGTGGGGTATAAATCCAATCTCCTCTTCTTCTTCCTCCCGAAGGAAGAGAGCTCAGCCAACTGAGGGAAGGGGGCTTGGCTTGGTTCTCTACCACTTGAAGCAGGAACCAGGAAAAAGGAACTAGGCAAAAGCGAGCTGTCATGAGGTGGCAGCAGCAGCGCCAGAGAAGGAAGCAACAGAGAGCCAGTTGTTCAGGGGTTAGATCTGATCCCTGCAGAGGCCATATCTGGCCCACGGGCCGTACATTTGACACCCCTGGTTTAAAGCATAACCCCTTAGTACATAGCTTGAAAACAGGGCCCTTTGTACATAGATTGAAAACATAGATTGAAAAGAATTTCCCCCCTCCTGCCAAGATTTGGATGTCATGGCACACCAAAGCATTAATGCACACCAAGACCAAAAGTGCTTCCGACATCCCTATATGGCTCCTTCTCCCCCTTTTACTGGGTGCCGATAACTTCAGCTAGCACAACTACTCTGCATAAGAAGAATCTATGTCATTAAAACTCTGAAGAGTTGAAGCCACCTACAGTGCCTAATGGGTCAAATTCCTTTCTTCTGCTTGCAGAAATATATTCCTGTTTGCTCAAGGGAGAGAACAGGTTTCCATCAATTCCTCCCTTCCCACTCCCTTACCCCCACTTTGTATCCTAAGGCTCTCCCACCCTCAGGAGTGGCTTTTCAGGGTGTACAGGGATTACAGCAAAAACTATCTATTCCACAAGCAGAGCCCTACTTGTGATTCTTTAAATTCAATCACTGGCTAAAAATCATCTACCTTAAATATGAGAACTATAGTTTAAATATTAAAGATTATTCAGTACAATTTATAGTTACTAGGCCTGCTCTAGAGACGATACAAATTATGGTCTTAATTCCAGACTGAAAGTCACAAGGAAAGTCTTATTCAAGGAAATTTAAAGACCTGAATTATTTTTGCTGATGAGAAAACCTGATGATGAGCCTCATCTCAAAATCTGAAGATAGGACATATTGTGTAGAATGCTCTTACTGAGTAAGCATTAATTATATGATTTCTTCCTAAAGCAACAACTGTTTTGTTAATGTACCTATTCTCAAAAGAGAGCCCATGCATCACTTTGAAAATGTTACCATAGAGATATCCATAGAAACCCCTGAAAGTGAAGCAGTCTCATAACGTCAGAAAATTTCAGCAGCTTCCTAACAGCATACATAACCAAAGCTCAGTGGTACCCACTTTATGCAGGTGACTAAATATAATTATATGTGAGGGAGAGCTCTGTCCCAATCAGCCTCAAAGAGGCAATAGTCAGAATCCTGCTTGAAATAGTCTTCCTTGCACCCTCACAGAGAAGTTGGCCAGTATCCAATCTCACTTTTTAAAGCCAAAGTAGTTGGAGCAGCTGCAGAAAGTCCTAGAAGGTAGGATTTTAACTAGGCTCATTTCAATACAGCTTCCAGCTGAGGTTCAGACCCAAGGCTGCCTTGGTCTCCTTGCCCAATGGGGAATGTGGATTTACTGATTCACTGGAATCTTATGTGGCTTTTGACCCCACTGATCATTATATTGTTCTAGAATCTAGATGGATGATGTGGACTTGGAGAAGAAAGCTCTCCCTTCCAGTGGTTTCACTCCTTAATTACTGGAAGATTTCATAAAGGAGTGCCAAGAAGATCCCTGTAATATTATGGCAGCTGTTTAGTTGCGTTTTCATAGGAGTTGATTCTATCTGCACAAAACTACTGGGCGAGGTCAGTTGACCAAGGTCAACAAGAGGTTGTATAAAGCTGCATAAATTAAAACTCAGTCCAGATAATACAAACATTCCTCAGTGGGTGGCTCTAGAACTGAAGGAGTAGTGGAAATACCTATTCTGGAAGATCTCACGCTCCTCCTAAATGAGCAGGATCACTGCATAGAATTTTTGTGATTCTGTGCCATATCAGGTTATATCCATGGCCAGGAACGCCCTTTTTCTATTTCACTTTATATGTAGGCAATGCATCTTCTCCGAAAAAAGTGACTTAACTATAGTGTTCCACATGCTTTAGACTCCACACTACTCTATGTTTTGCAGTCATTGAAAAAAACCTAGAACAGAGGTGTTGAACTTATTTGTTATGAGGGCCGGATTTGACATAAATGTCACTTTGTCGGGCCGGGCTATGTGTGCCATAAAATTTAACACAAGGTACCAGAGATATAAACGTTATAAAGATGATTTCAGATGCAAGCTGGCAATAGCAGGCGTGACTGGATTACGTGTGATATGCAGAGGGGTAGTAGGCATGGAGATATCAGTACTGGTAATGAGACAGGAAACCTAGGGCCCCGGTCACACGGAGCATTAGGCATGCTAGAGAGACGAAGATAGGCGGATTTTCCGGGTGCGATCTTACCGCCACATCTGGGAAGCGTAGAGCTCCCGTGGCGTACCCGAGGCTTCCCGCTGAAGATGCTGGGTAAAAAACTAGTACCTCGGAGGTACTAGTTTCCGGAAACCGCGGGGCAAGGGCAGGCGTCTGATCGGGTTTCCGGTGGTAGTTCCAGCGGCCGCCCATGTCCCCTCGCAAAAAGGACCCCCCCCAAGTCTCCACGGATGTGCACAAGCATCCAACGGAGCATGCGCACATTTCAGTTTTTTTAAAAAACACAACCCCATTTGCCACGCCGCTCCACTTCTTTGCCGCATTGTGTGATCGGCACTTCCCCCCTAACCACGGGAGCTCGAGGGGACCTCAACCCGACGCCTGATCGCGCAGTTGCGAGTTTTAAGTTTGCTCTGGGGCAAACAGCCATGCCTCCCCCCCGCATTTTCCTGCCCGTGTGGCCGAGGCCTAGGTCTCAATTTGGTACAAGAGGATTCAGTTCAGGAGGATGCAAAGAATAAATACAAATAAGTCTGAAGAAGTGAGCAGTGACTCACAAAAGCACATACCCTACCACAATTTTGTTGATCTTTAAAAGTGCTACTGGACTCTTACTCTTTCTACCACTATTAGAAACCACAACATTCAAAAACCAGGGGGGGAACATTTTAATCTTCTAGGAATCCAGGGCATTCAGTCGCTGACCTAAGAGTAGCAGTTCTTTTACAAAGGAATTTCAAAGGGAGATTAGAAAGAGAGACTGCTGAATTGCAACTGATCATGAAGCTCAAGCCAATGCAAACTACTGGACTGAACTGAGACCTGGGTTTCTTTTCTCATTACCAATGCCTGCTATTGTCATTTGGCATCTGAAATCACTTCACTCTCCAAGATGTAAGGACAGATGGACTCACATTCCAGCTGTATCTGAAGAAGTGAGCAGTGACTCATGAAAGCTCATGCCCTGACACAAATTTTGTTAGTCATTTGGGTGCTGATGTACTTTTGCTCTCTTTCACTAATAAGGAATGCAAGCTGTGCTGTTAGATTTCGACCCCCCCCCATCTGTTAGAAATGGAAAGGGGGATCTCTCCAAGACAAGTGCCATGGGACTCCCTCCCCTCCCTCTCTCTGACATGCTCTCTCTCTGGCTCCCCCACCCCCAATACCTAGAATAAAACATTTTTGGTCTTAAACACAGAAAGTCTGCATACTCTCCCCCCTCCCTTTACCACCTATGTATCTCTGGCCAATTTCTTCACACGTGCCATGCATCTGAGCTGTGTTTCTCGAAAGCTTATGCTACAATAAAGTTTGTTAGTCTTAAATCTGCAACTGGGCTGTTTACTATTTTGCAGCAACAGACTAACACAGCTAACTCCTCTGGATCTATTAAACTCAGGAGACTCTCTCTCATACATTTTTGGTCAAACACAGGGGAGTCTCTCTCTTTCTAGTGTGCTCCCTCTGGCTTTTTCCCTCCCTCTCTACCTCTGAAGAAGAAAATGTGTGCTTCCACACAAAAGCTTATATGGGGAATAAAAGAGGTTGCTGGTCTTCTTAAAAGTCCCACAAGATGCCATTCTCCTCCCTCTCTATGTCTCCCCCCCCCCTCCTCCTCCAGAGGGGGAGGAGCTCTCAGCCAATCGAGGGAAGGCTTTATTTCTCTTCTCTGAAGCAGGAAATAGGAGAGACTGGGGGAAAGGAGTTCCTGCAACTAGAAACAGGAAGCAGGATAGAGTCAGCTGCTCTCGGGCTGGATTCGAGGCTTGCAAGTGGCCGGATTCGGCCTCCAGGCCGCATGTTTCACACCCGTGACTCAGAAGCTTCTATTGGTCGACAGGGGTATCAAACATATGACCCAGGGGCCGAAAGAAGCCCTTCCAGGGCTCTTACCTGGCCTGCAAGCAATTGATATGGATGGAAATGTAAGGTACTCTTCCCCTTTTATGGTATCTTTTGGAAAAAACCTAGTCTTGTGTAGGATTAAACACATTTACTGGGGCTTTTGTGGATTCCCCAGTAAATCAATTGCTTTCACTGCTAGGAATAAATTGCTTTTGTTTGTATTTTGAGTAAAAATAATATTGTTAATTGGGTTTGCCTGTGTCCTTTATAAAGTTTATATCTCTGGTACCTGGTGTAACATTTTATGGTAATAAATGAGTTTGAGACCTCTGATCTAAGATGTTGCAGCAAAGAGTGGCTATAAAGTGTTAGCTAACTGAAGCAAAACAATCCAGACTCCAAGAACTCTGCTAGTTACCGATTTGTTTCTGGGCCAGATTCAAGGTGTTGGTTCTTCTCTCCAGAAACCCTGAACAACCTTATTTCAGGGTATGCAAGTATATGTATATATTTTCCCTGTTTGTTGAGGTCCAGAAATAACAACCTCTTGTGAGTATTACTTCACTCTGCAATTTAAAATAATCTTGTTTCAGTGGCAGCTACCACCTCTCTCACTCCTCTTTCCCAGTGTATTTTTAAAAACTCCTTCTCCTCTTGTCCCCTGCACTTGGGCATCTTTTGTGGCTGGCACAGCTTTGTGGCTGGCAATCACTTAGTGGCTATGTCCACCACATTGAGTTAGAATTTCAAATGTGCCCACAGGCTCAAAAAGGTTGAGACCCCTGCTATAAGCCCATAAACCAGGATTCTAAACCACATTGTGTTCCAAACCAGGAAATCCGCATGTCACACACAATAGGAGAGAGACAAGAATATGCAAAGACCTTTCCAGATTAAACACAGCATTTTTATTTAGGTGGACTTTGACTCTTTAATCATGCTAGAATGCCTGCAGTGGTATATTTGTATTTTAACTCCTGCTAAATTGTTTTCTAATTATTACCACACTAATTTGAGTTCTCTTTTTATGTTTTACTGTTCACAACTTTGAGATTCAAATTAAAATGAACACTGCAAAATTTCCAAACAAGATTAAGAACCTTATTTTATAAAAGGTTAACAGTGCCTGAAGAGCAAGCGGATACATGACTTGGGTATGACGGCTATATCTAAGCAGGTAAAGATTGAGAAGTTTTAAGTTTCAATAAGTGTTACACGACAGAACAACAGCTCAAATTATATTCAATCAAGTAAAATGTAGGATATACACTAACAGCATATTACCTTTCAAGCTTAGGTAACTGTTGTTTGGTCTGAATAGCTTTGATTAATTCAGCAAAATATTCTGGCTTTGTAATTGGTCGACCACAAATCAATGCACATATTGTCTAAAAATAAAGCAGAAAAAATATTAGTTTAATTCTCAATAATACAAATGCAGTACTGGCTGATCATATTTCTTTCGCCTCTTTAGTAGTCACTTTTTCTCCTGTACCCATTCACTGGTTGAGAGTATCTCATGCCTTGACAAATCCCAGGCACCAGGTTGCCTAGAAATTTCATTGTGGAACCTAATAATTTCAGCAGTGTCTCTCAGTAGAACAAGCCTTATTTCTCATTTTTACATCAGAATAAGTTCTGCTGTATGGCATAAAAATATATATACATTTTTATCACTGCATAGTTATATGTTAACTTTACACCATTCAATAGTGGGAGATGATCCCCATAAATACTTTCCAACTCCTGATCACTCCCTATGGCATACATCTGCTCCCCACCCCTTTCTTCCATGTTCTACATTTCTCTTCCATTTCCACAGTGACCTAATAAATCCGACTTTCCACCTCCCCACTTCATTATTTATGGTTTCTTTAAGGCCAAAATCCAAAGGCCTAAATCCCCTCAATCTTAACCCTTCCTGGATGACCTTTCTACCTACTAAACCTCAAAACCTAAATTCTGTGCTCTTGTAGAAAGTATCTGCATAACAGATCTGTCTCTTGTGTACAGCCTCACCTCAGTATTCTTGTTATTAACATACTATTTTTGCCATCTAAGGCATTTTTTCCCTATACAGATTTCAAGCCTGATGTCTCCTAGAGTGTTACAATACTCCAGCATGGTAGTGCCTGCTGCCAGGAAATCTCTTTGTGTTCAAACATGCAAACAAATGAATCAAAACAAATCAAAACAGAGAAAACTGACACATAAATCTAAAAATCATTTTGCTGTACCAAACAATTCAAAGGCTCTAACATTTTCACTGAGTTACCTTCTGTGGCAGAATTTTGTATTAAGGGAGACTTGGCCATTTATGTATAAGGGTATATGGAACAGATGTAGCAAAAGCAGACTTTGGTTTCTTTCCATGAAGCACTGCAGTATGTCCAATGCCTGCTTCCTAGCTGCAAAGTGGGGCTGGCTGTGAATGAACTGTTTCCCACACATACCTCACATTCCTCTAGCCAGAATGCACCAAGGCTGGATATCTAGAGATGTTTGTCTGTACCTCACCTGCTCTGGCCAGAGGCTTAGACCTAACTGATAGCCCTCGGGGAGGAAAAGTTTATGGTTTTATGGTGCCATCAAGGGGAAGGCTGTGGCTACTGGTGCACTCATGACATTCCCACAGGACATTTGATATCATCTTGCAAAAGGGAATAAATAGTGTCAAGGTTCCATTGTTCAGCACCACCCCCTGAATGCCTTTCTGGGGTCTTCAGGTGGTGGTCAAGAGATCTCTCTTAATTATGTACACTGCCATTTTTGGTGAATGCTCTGAGATTTATTTTTATATTATGGTAAGGTTCAAATAAATAGATTGTACTGCAGGCTTGTGTCCTCTTCTCTGTCCTACCAAGACTTGGTGTCCTGCCAGAATCCCATTCAGCCCAGTGAAGCTGGTACACCAGGTGGAAGTCTGGTGACCAGCTAATTTTTTTTTTGGTTCTGCAACACCTTTTTTGGAAATATCTGTAATGTACTTGTATACCAAACACACACACATTACCTTCACAGTAACTTTGACTGAGAGCATTGCAAGATGAGTACATTCTTCTTTCCACTCACTCACTTCATGGCCTCCCAGCTGCAGAATATTTTGACTTAAAACATTTTTTTGTGCGAGATCTAAGCACGAAGAGCACACAACCAGGGGCTCATAGTCTATTCTGCAAAGGACAGTAATAAACCACGTAAGTATTCAAACGAAACAATCTTTTCAGACACAATCAGCCAGCCCAGCATGGCACTGAGAATATTCCTCTCCCCCTATCCCCAATATAAACATTCCACATGGGTCCGACTGACCTGAGCCTTAAAGATCCACCCATCAGTATAGGCACCTTAATTTATTTATTAAAAAACTTTTTCTATGCCACCTGTCCATCCAAATAGGGTCCTCAAAGGCAGCAAAAATCAAAACAGTAAAACATTGCAACTTTAAAGCATCAAAATATTAAAACAACATTTACAATAAAGTATATATAAAAGATTTAAACAATTCAATTAAATATATAAACACACATAACACAACCAGGGATGACAGCCAACAACAGTTAGTAGGTGAACACCAAACAACACACAGAAGTCTTCTCCTGCTGGCAGAAGACAATAGAGGCAGATAGGTGAATCTCCCTGATTCCAAAGTTTTCTGTGCCATGCCCAAGGCCCTTTCTCATGCTGCCACCTGTCTAGCCTCAGATGTCCAGGACACCCAAAGCAGGGCCTCCAAAGATGACCAGAGTGGATGGGGTCAGTTCATACAGAAGAAGGCGGAACTTAATGCCTTGAATTACTGGCTGCCAGAGGCATGCTGGCACTAAAGTAAATTCCATCCTGACTCCAAGCGTGAGGTGGCGAAAGCTGCCCTTCCTAATCCCAGCCTACATACAGTAGTATGCCAAGAGGAACTGTAACTCCACCATCTTCCAGGGATAATCATTTGGCTATTTCCAGTGCAGATATATATCCAAAAAATACCTTATCAGTATTTTCCAGATTTATTTGAGTGTCTGAAAAATATCTGGGATTTTTGGGATACTAGGAAATGAAATCTTGGGAATATTTGGGAATAACCGGGAATATGGTGAGCCAGTGTTTTCAGGCTCCCAGGATTGGGTTTTTTTCCTTTAATTTTACTGTGTGTCTGTCTTGCCTGGGTTTGTTATCAGCTTGCCAGGTTGGTTTCGGCTCAGATTCTGCCCCTTTGAAATTGGTTTTGTTGCTTTGCAACACTGTGATCTTTGGTCAAGTTACTTTCCCTGATTCTGCATTATTTCTTTGAGTGTGTTGGTTCTGTCTGCTTTGGGAGGCTTTCTAGGCAATGGCTGCTTAGCTTGCTTTTGTGTCTTGGACTATTCTTTGCCCTGGAGAAAGCATAGAATTTCCTCCCTCCCCATAGGAAACAACTGAGGATGGATGGGAGCACCCTTTTCAACTTTCACTTGAAAGTTGGGTGTTATTTAATGGACAAGCACCAGTGGCAATGCTGCAGTTTTGGTGCCATTAGCTTAAAAAACACCCCCTCCAGCCCCCACCCCAAAATATTCCCCATAGGAAATAATGGAACCAAACAATATCAGAAACCCGGGGGACACACACACACACACACACAACAACAACAACAGATACGAATACTAAACCAGTATCTGGAATCTGGATAATCAGGAATACTAAAAAATTTTGGCTTTCTGATAATCTGGATCTGAAAAATAGCAAGGTCTAACCCACCCACCCCACAACCAACTAAGTCCTACTCCCAAGCAAGTTCCTGCTCCAGCCCCCCTTGATTTGCAAGCTGTGAAAGACCAATTTTGGAAACCTCTCTACATCAAGAAATGCCTCAGGTTGCTTACCAAAATGTTACTAGCTGAAGCAAAAGCCCACACTGTTCCAGCCAACCCTGGGAGGGCTTGGCCAGGCCTGATTAAAAATAAATAAATCCACTCTGTGGCAAAGGGAAGTGAGCAAAAAAGAGCTCTTTCCCAGGCAATCCGAAAGAGCCTCAAAAGTTCCTGCTGGGCCATAAAGCCAACTACTTTCATCTTGCCAAATATAGGGATAGGGGTGGGCAATAGGTTCTGGCAAGATGAGCAGCCAGCCTTTGTAGCTGAGGGTTGTCAGCCCTTAT
>NW_015174876.1:0-1287 GCF_001447785.1 Gekko japonicus | reverse complement strand
AGGCGCATGGAACGCTGTTACCTTCCCACCGAAGTGGTACCTATTTATCTACTTGCAATTTCTTGCTTTCGAACTGCTAGGTTGGCAGGAGCTGGAACTAGAGACGGGAGCTCACTCTGTCATGCGGCACCCGGGTCTCAAACTGCTGAACTACCGACCTTCCACAGCCTGCAGTTCAGTGTCTTAACCACTTGAGCCACCGTAGCTCCATTCAAATATAGGGATAGGGGTGGGCAATTCCAACTGGCAAGATGAGCAGCCAGTCTTTGTAGCTGCTGTTCCTCAGCCCTTATGGATCTAGAAGCTCAGTTTCCCAGCATGCCTTCAACATCTTCCTTTTAAAGAAGGGTGGGCAATGACAGCTCTCAAGGAACAAAGGAAAGAAGCTAGACTTCTACTGATTCCGAAATTATACAACTGAACTATTGGTACAGCATACTGACTCTTAACAAAATGCACTCTATGAAACCCTGTGTGTTTTACTCACCAACCATTTTCCCGCAGGTAAACTATTTTTCTACATACTTGTAATGTAAAAACTGTTTCTACTTAACACAACTTGGAAGAAATGGGGGGGCCTACCACGAGACAAATTAGAAATTCCAGAAATCATCTCAAAAGTGACAACAATGTCCCACCTTTCCCATTACAACCTCCCACACTCCCTTCGGTCACCCTCTAGGGGTCTCCTGAAGGTGCCCGACCCCAGGATGGCTCAGTTAGCTGTTACCAGGGAATGGCCTTTTCAGTTGTGGCCCCTATCCTGTAGAATGCACTTTCTGAGGACACCCATGCCCTGCCAGACTTGTTTAGCTTCCGCAGGGCATGCAAGGCCAAATGCTTAGATTGGCCTTTGGAGTGTAATCTACATGCCTGGCTTGTTTTTGTCAGTGCTGTGGTGCCTGTCACATATTTTAATAGTTTAACATCTTACCATTAATATTTTATGTTACCAGTTTTTATGTTGATTTACTGTATTTATATTGTTTTGATATTGTAAGTCACTGCAAGATCCTTTGGGTAAGCAGCAACTAAAAAAATCTAATGAATAAAGAAGTAAAGATAAATAGTAAAAAAAATTAAAATCCTGAAGAGCCATTTTGCTAGCCTTTTATAGTCTGGTTAAAACTGGGAGGGGGGTGGGTACTTTTCACTAAGGCTGCAGTTTTATGCCACACCATTAAGAATAAGTTCCACCAAAGTCAGACTGACTTCTGAGTAAATCTCCTAGGATTATGCTCAGGCCTCGGATCGAGCAGGAGCGCACCGGTACGTCGCTCCGGGAGA
>NW_015174875.1:612383-613588 GCF_001447785.1 Gekko japonicus | reverse complement strand
GAAAATGGCTGATTTGGAAGGTGGGCTGCTTGGCATTATTATACCCCACCAAGGTCCCTTCCAATGTTCCCTCTAAGCTGTGGAGTCTTGTGAGCAAAAATTCTACCTTGTGAGCTCCTGGCATTAAAAGCTGTGAGCGAGCAATTTGGCCACTGCATAAATTAGTCTGCTCTCGGAGGCTAAAAAACTGTGAGCTAGCTCACACTAACTCAGCTTAGAGGGAACACTGGTCCCTTCCCCCCCTCAACCCCACCAAGGTCCTCACCCTCACATCTCCAGGTATTTCTGAACCCGGAGATGGCATCCCATGGCCAGTGCCCTGCTGGGTATGACGAACGTGTCTCCTGATCCAAACGTGTGCCTGGATTCTGGAATTCCAGATTGTCTGGTCTTCTTGTTGGAGTGGAAGAATCATCCTGGGGAATCATCCCGTGCCCCGGCGTTCCGTTCCTGCAGTTCCTCCGTGCCCCTCTGCACATCGCTGGCTGTCCCCCCTTCTTCTGGAGACAGAAATGGGAGCTGTAAGAAGGATTGCCAACCTCCAGGTGGGGCCTGGAGATCTCCCGCTTTTACAGCTTATCTCCAGCTGACGGAGATCCGCTCCCCTGGAGAAGGTGGCTGCCTTGAAGGGTGGACTCTGTGGCCTGGTACCCTGCTGAAGTCCCTCCCCTTCCCCAAACCCCGCCCTCTCCCGGATCCACCCCCAAAGTCTCCAGGTATTTCCCGACCCAGAGCTGGCAACCCCGGCTGTAAGTAGACTTGACTCATGGTGTTTCCAGTCTTCTAGCAGTGGGTGGTGGGTGGGGGAATCAGTCCTTTCCCTCCTCCATGGTTTTGCAGCCCATAAGAAGAGTCGAGGGGACAGTGTTGCTGCTGTTCTGCCAGTGAGTGTCCTTCAGGCCTTGGAAAGAAACGGAGCGCAAAGTTTTGCTCCGTCTTCAAAGTGTTCTGGCCAAGCTGACCTTCTGGCAGAAGGATGCGCACACACACACCCCGCGCCAGCAGGCTGAACAGTCTTTGCTCGCTGGCTGGTTGAATATTTTACCCACAGTGTATTTAGTTCTCTGTCAGGCAAACAGAGAAAACGGCAGGACTTGCCAAAACCAGCACGTCCCTGTAATCATCTGAAAATGCCTCTTCATAGAAGCACATGCTTGGTCCGGGGACTTTTTTTTTGGGGGGGGGGGGGGGACTCATCGATCTAA
>NW_015174875.1:607568-611823 GCF_001447785.1 Gekko japonicus | reverse complement strand
GGGGGAACTGCGTTCCCCCACGTTCCCCCCCGAAATGACCTCTGCCCTTTTTCCTTTTCATACCTCCTCTTGTTTTCCCCTTATTACACCATAACCCCCACGTGCATCCAACCACCTGGCACTAAGGGATTAATCTGCAGGCAGCCGTAACTCGGGGATCTCCCCATTTAGTAAATCAAGACGCTCATTAATCGCGACCTCCCGCCCACACTTTCCCAGCACGGTTTTGAGTCTTGACTTGCACACAGGCCAGTCTTAAGCCCGGCACTACGTCTTGAGAGAAGGACGCCAGCAGGCCGATAAGATCGACAAAGGGCTCCTTGTAGGATCGTGACCAAATCGCATCTCCCTGGATAGCCGCTGATGGGGTGGCCGTATTGCGGGTGTATGAAGTGTGTAATCTCTGTGTCTGTGAGCCAGCGTGGTGGAGGGGGTTAGGGTTTCAGACTAGGATCTAGGAGTTTGGATCCCCACTCTGCCATGGAAGCCTAACCTACCTTGCAGGGCTGTTGTGAGGGTAACGTGGAAGAGAGGAGACTGCTGTAAGCTGAGCTGGGTCCCCATTGGGGAGAAAGGCATCAGGGAAAGGATGGTCTGGCGTTTGGCTCCATCCTACACTGTCTCCCTTTACTGGTGCCGGTTAGTTCTTTCATGCTTCATACGGTCTCTTCCTAGTTCGTTATTTGTGTGTGCGAAGTACCATCCGGTTGCAGCCCGACTCCATGGGGCTTCCAAGGTAAGAGAGGAGCAGAGGTGGTTTGGTCACTGCCTGCTCCTGCATAACAGTAAAAAGTCCAGGAGCACCTTTTGTGACTCGCAAACTTTATAGTAGCAGAAGCCCTACAAAAAACACAGCCTTGGTGGTCTCCCATCCAAGTACTAACCAGGGCCAACTCTGCTTAGCTTCTGAGACCTAATGACAGCGGGCTAGCCTGGGCCATCCAGGGCAGGGGCATAATAGTAAAAAGCACAGGAGCACCTTTTGTGACTCGCAAACTTTATAGTAGCAGAAGCCTGCAAGAAGCACAGCCTCGGTGGTCTCCCATCAGAGTACTAACCAGGGCCAACCCTGCTTAGCTTCTACCTGATGACAGCGGCCTAGCCTGGGCCATCAAGGGCAGGGCACTTTGCTACCTGCGCTCCTTTATTGCACTTTTGTATACTTTTAACCACGTGAGACAGCAGCTAGAACATTCAGTCTCTCTCATCATCTGCCATGCACAGCTAGAGAACTGCACCTGATTTATGATAGTAAGCCTCTTGTTGCTCCTCTCCCCTCCCCTTCTGCAACTTCCTTAAAATAAGGTAAATGATTGTCTTTCTGTCTTGTATCTGAGGAAGTGAGCTGTGACTTATGAAAGCTCATTCTGGAATAGCTGTTTTTAGTTTTTAAGGTGCCACTGGACTTTTATTTTGAATTCTTTCTGGTCTTTATGGAAGCAGACTTATGATCCCCCATGCCACCACCCCCCGTCCAAATCACCAGGATGGAAAGTATTGATCTGGCTTGAACAGTTGAGCTACATTTTACCTTTAGCACACAGTTAATTTCCATTTTATTTAGTCTGTCCGTTCAAAGCCACGTGATTGCGATTGCCCTCATTTACAAATACCGTGTGGTGCAATATCGAGTAGTGTATAGTGTTAATACTCCTATTCTATGTGACCTCATCCTATGACCTGACTGGACCCCACCCATGACATCATCATGAGCGAGTCCCAGGGTGTGTCACGGTGGAAACCTGGAAACTGTCCTTCCTCCCCCCTTCCATGTGCTCATATCCTTCAAAACGTCTGACCCCCAGTCTGGCTTGTCTGTTCCTTTTAAACACTCAGAAAGGCTCCAGATCTCTTGTCTCTCTGAACTGCCTCCCCCCCGGTGCTTTTTTGGCGAGAGAATCTCAGCAGGTCTTCGTTCTTTCCTAAACTTCATGAGACGTGACTTTTCTTGCTTTTCTTCCATGTGCACCCAAAGGCAAAGGGGTGTTCAGTGAGCAATGGGGTTGTGCGCAGAGCAGAGGTTTTGTTGTGCTTCCGAAATGGGAAAGCTTTTAGCAGTGCAAAGGGATTCTTGAAAATAATGGGTCCGAGGGAGCCGGGGGAGAACAGGATTGTTTGAGCACTTTGCTGATAAAAGGTTTCCCTCCCCCCCCCCCCCCCCCCTTCCGTTTAAGGCGCCCAGGGAATGGCGAAGGCATATGGTCCCCGAGATTTCACACTATAGCCAAACAATCTGGATCGGGCTGCAGTATGTAAAGGAAATGTATGGACTGTCCTTCTATTTTCAGATCCTGTGCCTTTGTCTTGTGTGTTTCCACATAGGTTTCCTTAGATCTTCCGGTGTTTTTTCTTAAGTGTGGGAAAAAATATTGCCAAGGAAGTGGAGAGAGGAGTTTTCAGGATCGCTGGGATTGTTCTTGCATTTGTGGGTCAAGGAAGCCTGACCCGTCATTACCTACCCACGGTTTGTTTGCTTGCTCTTAAAAGCCTCTGGTGTCGAAGACACTGCGAATCAAAGGGGCTATTAATATTCTCTTTCTTTGGGAAGGAAGACTGGAGCACAGCCTGAATTTTACCACCCTATACTTCGAGCTTCCATGAAAATAGTCTGGGTTTAGATAAAAAAACGCAAGTTGCCTCTGACTTGACAGCAAAAGGAAAAAAAAAATTCCAAATCCGGCCTGGGAGATTTCTGGGCGGAGCCCCTGGAGGAGAAAATAGAATAATAGAATGTTAGAGTTAGAAGGGACCTTGCAGGTCATCTAGTCCAACCCCCTGCACTCTGCAGGAACATAGCCAAAAGATAGCCCTACATACCTACATACCTACAACATACCTGAAAGATGGTCGTCCAGCCTCCACTTGAAAACGTCCAGCGAAGCCTCCACCACCTCCAGAGGCAGACTGTTCCACTGCTCAACCACTCTTACAGTCAGGAAGTCTCTTCTGATATTTAGCCGGTATCGACTCCCTTGTAATTTCCACCCATTAGACCTAGTCTTGCAATCCGGAGCAAGAGAGAATAGATCCGCTCCATCTTCTACATGACAGCCCTTCAGATACTGGAAGACTGCAATCATGTCCCCTCTAAGCCTTCTCTTTCCCAGGCTAAACATACCCAACTCTTTCAGCCTTTCCTCGTAAGACTTGGATTCCAACCCTCTCACCATCCTGGTTGCCCTCTTCTGGACACGCTCGAGCTTGTCAACATCCTTCCTAAAATATGGGGTGTTGTTTCACCTAGAACTGCCATTTTCTCCAGGAGAGCTGATCTCTGTTGCCTGGAGATCAAGTGTAATTCGAGGAGGTCTCCAGCGAGCGTCTGGAGGTTGGCAACCCTTGGGCTCCCACATGCAAGTCGAGATATTGCTGTGCAGGGCGGGGCTGCAGCTCACTGAGAGAGCACCTGCATTTTCATCCCGAGGTCCGGGAATGCTCCTGCCGTTCCAAGCAGACATTACTGCACTAAGGTGGACAGATGCTCTCATGCAGGAGTGGGCTGGGATGTTACACAGCCTGGAGTGAGCTGAGTCAGGGGGCCAATGCAGCCGGGCTGCCAGCGCTGCCCAGCTGTCTAGAATGAGGCTCTGGCCGCAGCAGAGGTGGCTGTTCTATAGCGGACATGGCTCACTGAGCAGCTGGTAATGTTGAATCTGCTGATCTGTTGGATGTATTAGTTTCACGTACTGTGTTTATTACTGGCTAGATTAGAACACGCTTCCTCATGAGCCCTGCATGGCGTGAGCCTCGCTGACTAATAGCACATCATGTACAGTTGCAGTGGGTGTTCGCTCACCCAACATCCAGCACTGCCTGGGGCCCCTTGGCTTAACTTGCCCCTGGCCCGGTAAGCTGAATATCCAGTCCACGCTCCCCTAGTCCGGCTTGGCACCGGGCAGCTTCCTGTGTTGCGCGTGAGAGGGCAGAATTTGAAAGAGTGCTGCTGGCAGTGGGTGGAGGCGTCATCTCTGGGCGGTACCCTCATGTTTGGAGCTCCTTGCTCGTAGTCCCACTGGCACATCCCAAAACTCCTACTGAACTTTTCTCTCTGATATCCAGTCTTCTTTTTCCTCCAGAGGAATCTTTTCAAAATCACGGCTTCTTCACTTTTGGTCCAAATGGACGGCCACATCTCTACTGCCTCAGCTGAGGGTCCGATCTGTAGGGGTTGGCTTGTTACCTTGATTCTTTGGCACCACGCTTTAGTCTTTATTTGCATTCCCCCCAGAGGTAACGAAAATATCCTTTTCCTCCT
>NW_015174875.1:594693-607529 GCF_001447785.1 Gekko japonicus | reverse complement strand
TTGGAACGAATTCTCGTCACCACCTCCAAGGTCTTCGTTTCCTTCCCACACCAGATTCCTCATGAGCTGTAGGAGGGATCCAGAATGGAGTCAGTTTGTGAAGACAGCAGGGAAGGGGTTTGGGGGAGCGGCTCTTTCCCTGAACTGTGTCCGTCCCCTCTCTAACGCTTTCATGGCCTTTCTTTACTGATGTGGTGAGATTTCTCCACAGGTGATTCTGTGGCAGCAGGGCCTTCTGGGGCTTCCGTCACCGACTTTCTGCTCCTTCAGGCCAAAATGTTCAGGCTGGACTTTGTCCTGATTTGCCGTGGCATCCTTTTGTCCTCTCAAAATACTAATAACAATGTCTTTATTTTGTGAGTGCACTGTGTTTTTATCCCATTCTTCCACATTGTTCCCTCCACAGCGAGGGGGATCTCTGAGCGGTTTGTGGGAAAATGCAATTAAAATGCCTGAAGCAAATACTTGACAAACACACGAGCTAAAAACAGAATGCCATTCAAATTCCTTTGAAATAAAAAAACTTTTAAAAAGAAAACCTGCTGCGTGACGACCAGTAGGCACATTTCTACAGACAGGGAGTTCCACAGGGAAAATGTGCGCAGACGTTTCTCATCTCTCCTTCATGAAGTGCTTTTCCACAGTCCATGTTCCTGGCGGCAAGGAATGTAACAGGGCAGGCAAGCCGGTGTGGCAAAATGGTTAATTGCGGAGTAGGGCCAGGGGAACCCGGGTTCAAATTCCTACTCTGGCGTAAAGCTCAGTTGGGTAACTTTGAACCACTCCCATTTCCTCAGTAAAGTCTACCTGACAAGGTTGTTGTGAGGATGAGGGAAACTGATGTATTGTACTCTTTCTTGGAGAAAGGGTGGGGTTTAAAAATGTGCATGGTCAGTATTAGGGTTGTCAGCTTTCAGGTGGGTGCAAACCAAAGAGAGAGTTCATAAGAAAGTAGCAAGAGTGGCTTTATATTACACTAAAGGATCTGATGAGTGTTACTGTGGGATATGAATAGAGTGTTTGGCAAATGGATTAATATTATATAGGTGTTTCAACGCTACCCACTTTGATAAAGTTATACATGAAACGAGATATAATATGCATGGTTCGTTGGTGTTGATGGCGTTTGAATTGCTTCCAGTAAAGTGAATATTGGAAAAAGACATTTCTAGTCCTTGGAGACTTTTTTGGCATAATACATTGTCAGGTCCCCACAGCAAACAACGTAGTACACACTTGCAAGAAGGTTTTACTTTATTGAAGCCATGAAGCACATGAACAGGGTCACTGTTCAGAATACCGAAAACCCAAAAGGCATGAAAGGTTAAAGCAAGTTCATAATCAATCATAACAGCCAATAAACACGGTTCCCGCGCACGGCCAAGAGGTCTCGCTCGCGCCTAAACCTTGGGAAAGCAACGGCTACCTAATTGTAAATAGATATTCTATTCCTACGGCTTCTGCTAATTAAAGTCAAAGCAAGCTTGTCTGCTCTTCCACCTGTGGCCTTGGCGAGATAGCGTTACATCAAAGCACGACTGGCGTACTCTGAAAGGAATGTATGGCTACTGGTGAGATGTGCACATGACCAGACAAACGCATCTACGCAGGGGGGGGGGAGAACCAAAGGAAGAAATGAATGAACATATACATCTAGAAAATAACCTTTGGCAGCTTGCTGTCATACTGCCCCCTTGAAAACCAACTTCCCTCCCATCCACAGTTCAAACTCCGGGCAGTCCGGGAGACCTCCCGGTTTCTCCGGGAACTCCCGGTGAAACTTCCGGAGCATGTGAGGGGTCCGAATATCCCCTACTTCCACCCACTCAATTCCCCTGGAGAAAGTGGCTGCTTTGGAGGGTTTGGCTGGAGGGCATTAGACCCCGCACAGGCTTTACTCCCAAATCTCCAGGTATTTCCCAGGCAGGGAAATCCCCGAGTGTTGAGAGAGACGGCGCCTTGTCCACCGTGTTGTTGTGGAACCTCTTGACAGAAGCGTGGCACAAGATGCTGGACTAGATGGACCCCTCGTCTGACCCAGCTCTTCGTAGGTTCTAAGGGAGACTTTGGCCAGGGCCTTTCTGATGGGTAGCTGAACTGCCGATCTGCAGCCAGTCTCTTCAGGAAATGTAGTCCGGTCGGAACTCCTCCTTCACAAGAATAGTGACAGGTCCGTCCCTTTTGCCGAGATGCTGGTGCCGCGTGAGCGATCTCTCATCTCTAAGCCCCGGCCTCTGGTGTAATGCCGTCGAAACAAAACAATGTGTTCCATTAAAAAAAAAAAAGAACCAAAGAGATGTTTCTCAAGTAAACAACAGTAGAACTAGCTCGGGCACGGAAGGAGGGGAGGATGAAGGGTTTACTGACAGAGACGCTAGAAGGTTCGCCCTCCCGCACGCGTGCACGCACGTTCTCCTCCTCATGACAGGAGGGGGGCTCAAGAGGCAGGAGAGGAACGAGGAAACAACCACCTCTTTCCATGCCGAGGGGCAGCCCCACGCCCAGCTGGGTCTCCAGCCAAGCTGCAAACGTGCCCCCCCCTGAGGGCTCACGAGGGCTGTCAGTCTCCAGTTGGGGTGTGGAGCTCTCCTGGGATTACATCGGATCTCCTGGCTACAGGAGGCAGTTCCCCTGGAGGAAATGGCTGCCTTGGGAGGGTGGACTCCAGGGAATTAGACTCCACCCCAGCCGGGGTTTTGGGGTGCTGCTTGCTTTGGGGGGAGGGAGACGGATACTGTTTCACAGGCTACCGGTGCTATCTGCGTGAGAGCCCCCCACCAAGGCTCCCTCTAAGTTGCGGAGTCTTGTGAGCAAAAATTCTACTTTGTGAGCTCCTGGCATTAAAGTTGTGAGCGAGCGATTTGGCTCCTGCATAAATTGGTTTGCTCTGGAGCCCTCCTTCCCGAGCTAAGACAAGAATGTGTGAGCCAGAGGCTAAAAAACTGTGAGCTAGCTCACACTAACTCAGCTTAGAGGGAACACTGCCCCCCACGCAGGGCCACCCTGAGGACTTTTGTGCCCCACCCCCCAGCAAGCCCAGGTGCACCTTGAACTGCTGGCAGGCAATAATAATCTGGGTCGTAGTGAATCAGCTCTTAGTTTATTCAGGAACAAGACACAGAAGCCGGCTCGCAGGCCGGCTTATATTCCCAAAGCAACCCACACCCAACACCCGTGATAGGTTTATTCACAGTGCTTGTGCTCAATAGGTTCCGTCTTGGATCCGAGCCTTCTGATTGGAGCGGGCCAGGATCCGATCCTCTATTGTTCCTCAGAGCGAAGCTCCAGCTCTTCGCATAACCACGTGTGGACCTGGCCGCGCATGTGGTCGACTTAGTACACAACACAGACTTGCCAACTTCCAGATGGGGCCTGGAGATCTCCTAGGATTACAACTGATCTCTAGACTACAGGTTATCAGTTCTCCTGGAGAGAATGGCAGCTGTAGACGCTATGGAATGCCATCGTATCTGGGAGAAATGGAAGTCCTTGAGTGACACTGCACCCCTGCGGAGCTCCCTCCCTAAACTCCACCCCTCCCCGCCAGGATCCAGCTCCAGATCTTCAGGAATTTCCCAACCCAGAGTTGGCAACCGTAGGCTGTCCTGGCTGTCCGGGCAGCAGCACTGGGCCCACAGACTTCCTGCTTTTCATGCTCCCGGTGGCCTAAGTCCTGTGGGGCCCTAGGCAATTTCCTTGGCCCTCCTAGTTGGCAGGCCACCTCTGTTCCCACGTGCAGCCGATCTGGGGGTGAATAAGCTGATACAGGGTTGTCAGCTCTGGGTTTGGACATACCTGGAGATTTGTGAGAGATGGCGGGTTTTGGGGAGGGGAGGGTATAGTGCCAGCCAGCTCTGAGATTTGTGAGAGATGGCAGGTTTTGGGGAGGGGAGGGTATAGTGCCATAGAGTCCACCCTCCAAAGCAGCCATTTCTTCCAGGGGAGCCAATCTCGGTCATCGGGAGCTCAACTGTAATGGAGGCTGACAGCCCTAAGCAGGTACCACAAAAACACCCTCGGTCTCCAGTGCTCCCTGGAAGCAGGTCCTATTCTTAGGAATTCTTGCATTGGGGTGTGGAAGTGTGCAGCACTCACAAAAGCGAACGCAGCCTTTGATCACCGCAGGCACGATGCAGCTTGCACTGGGTCCACACAGTTCCCAGGTAGAAGCGCGCAGGTCCTCTGCCCTCTGTGTTTGCTGTGGGAATTGACATGTTTGCAGCTTCCCTAATGCTTGAAGTTTTCGAGGAGGGAGCGTTAAGCACTGAGATCGATGGGACTTGTAACTTTGTCTGGATCACACCCTCTCTCTTGGAGGCTTGTAAAGCCAGGAATTTAAATGGCTGTATCTGGGCATGACATTGGTGGGGAGAGACGGGATTTGGCGAGTTGAGAGGATTTTTCTGCTATTACAACCCGAAGACATGCAAGTGAACGTAAACAAATCGTGTCACCCCCCCAGGATCTTTTATAAACACATTTTTGAGCGATTGCCTGAACACAGGCCAAGAGAATCATCTAACCTTTTAGCCCTTTGAATGGTTTTCATTTTTAAGCAGATGTGGCTATTTTGGGAAATGCATTTTTGTAAACGAGGATGCATTTTTATCTGCTGCGACAGGATCCCACCCTTCTCAGGGCAGTCGTGTGTGTGTGTGTGTGTGTGTGTGTGTGTCACAGCTAGACTCTTCTTGGCTTGGCCGGGGGATGCTGAGTTTCCGCAGTGTCACAGCACTACCAGGCTCCTTCAGGGAGTAAGATTGTGGAGAGGCCACAAGCATGGGGGTGGAGACCAGGAACACAAGGAAGAAGAAGAAGAAGAAGAGGAAGAAGAAGAAGAAGAAGAAGAAGAAGAAGAAGAAGAGAGAAGAAGAGAGAAGAGATTGGATTTATACCCTGCCCTTCACTACCCAAGGGAGTCTCAGAGCGGCTCACAAACTCCTTTCCCTTCCCCTCCCCACAACAGACACCCTGTGAGGTAAAAGAAGAAGAAGAAGAGATTGGATTCATAACCTGCCCTTCACTACCCAAAGGAGTCTCAGAGTGGCTTACAAACTCCTTTCCCTCTCCCTCCCCACAACAGACACCCTGTGAGGTCAGTGGGGCTGAGAGAGCTCTGACAGAAACTGCTCTTTTTCAAGGACAGCTCTTATCAGAACTATGGCTTGCCCAAGGTCACACCAGCAAGTGCAAGTGGGGGAGTGGGGAATCAAACCTGGTTCTCCCCGGTTAGAGTCCGCGCACTTAACCACAACACCAAACTGTCAGGTTGCCAGAAGATCTCTTGGGACTGCAGCTGACCTCCAGACAACAGAGATCAGTCCCCCTGAAGAAAATGGCTTCCCTGGAGGGTGGGCTCTATGACATCACACCCCTGCTGAGCTCCCTCCCCCCTCCCCAAACTCCTCCCTCAGCAGGCCCCAAATCTCCAGGGGCTTCCCAGCCTGGAGTGGGCAGTCTTACTGGAAATCAGTTCCCCTGGAGAAAATGGCAGCTTCAGAGGGCAGACTCTATGGTATACCATAGAGAGACAGAAGTCCCTGCAGGAATTTCCCAAGCCAGAGCTGAGGGCTGGCCCAGACCACCAACCCACTTCCATGACACTATCTGTGAAGGCCATTTCAGATTCAGAAATATAATAGACATGGAGCTGCGGTGGCTCAAGTGGTTAAGATGCTGAACTGCAGGCTGTGGAAGGTCAGTAGTTCAGCAGTTCGAGACCCGAGTTGCCGCATGACGGAGTGAGCTCCCATCTCTAGTTCCAGCTCCTGCCAACCTAGCAGTTCGAAAGCAAGAAATTGCAAGTAGATAAATAGGTACCACTCCGGTGGGAAGGTAACAGCGTTCCGTGTGCCTTGGTGTTTAGTCATGCCGGCCACATGACCACGGAAACGTCTTCGGACAGCGCTGGCTTTTCGGCTTGGAAACGGAGATGAGCACCGCAATCCTAGAGTCGGATTCGACTGGCTTTCGAGCAAGGGAAACCTTCACCTTTAATTCATGAGAGCGGAGGGCTGTTACAAGTTTGTACTGCAACTGGGTCCAGATAAATGGTGTGTGGGCCCTGATTCTAGGCTACTCAAAGAATCACAGAGTCGTGAGGGGCCATACAGGGCATCTAGTCCAACTCCCTGCTCAATGCGGGATCAGCCTAGAGCATCCCTGACAAGCCGCTGCTTAAAGACTGCCAGGGAGGGGGAGCTCACCACCTCCCCAGGCAGCTGATTCCACTGTTGCACAAGTCTTGCTGTCAAAAAGTTTTTCCTAATATCCAGCTGGCACCTTCCCACCCTTAATTTTAACCCATGATTATGAGTTCTCTCCTCTGCTGCCAGCAGGAACAGCTCCCTGCCCTCCTCTGGCAGTCCTTCAGATACTTCAAAACAGCAGTCATGTTCCCCCCTCAATCTCCTCTTCTCCAGACTGAACATTCTCAAGTCCCTCAGCCTTTCCTTGCAGGGCTTGGTCTCCAGGCCCCCGATCATCCTCGTCGCTCTCCTCTGCACCCGCTCCATTCTGTCCACATCCTTTTTGAAGTGAGGCCTCCAGAACTGCGCACAATACTCCAGGTGCGGCCTGACCAATGGCGGTAAACAGTGGGACTATGACATCTTGCAATATGGATGTTATGCCTCTGTTGACAACATCCCAAGATCGCATTAGCCTTTTTTGTCGCTGTATCAAACCGGCTGCTCATATTTAACCTTTGGTCCACCATTACCCCAAGATTTTGTTCACACACACCGCCACCCCATCCCATATGCGTGTTTCTCAGTTTTGTAACCCAGATGTAGAATTTGGCACTTATCCTTGTTAAATTGCACCATGTTCACATCTGCCCACTTTTCCAGGGTGTTCAGATCTTGTTGAATTCTGTCTCTATCTTCAGATGTGTTTGCTGCTCCTTCCAGTTTGGTGTCATCTGCAAATTTAATGAGTAGCAACTCCACACCCTCACCCAGATCATTTATATATATAAAAAAAGATTGAAAAGTACCGGACCCAGAACTGAGCCCTGTGGCACCAGAGGAGGGCAACTGCTAGACCCAGTCCTGATGCACATATCATTCAGAATGGATTTTAACATCTGCCATAGGGTGAAGCAACAGCAAACGCCCAACTGGCGGTTCATTGTGACACCATTGGGAAATCCAGGGCAGACACCTTGACTTGAAGGGGGAACTACCAGCAGATCCTTAACTGAATCTGTTCCTGGTTCCTTTCCCTCCAGGCCCGGACTGGTCCTGGCCTGCATTCGTACAGCTGATGCCGCGCAGTCACAGCCAGCAACCGCCCGGGGGCAAATAGGGGGCAACATGCCAGTGCACAACATCACTTCTGGCAAAAATCCAGAAGGGACGGAGTTTAAGTCGGGGAAAAGCTTTACCCAGAACTCTAGACTTGAAGAGTTTGGTGCAAGCCCTAGAGCATCGCGCCAGTAGAGTTTCATCGCCTCTGGTCTGTTGCTGGAAATGGCATTGCCTCTTGGAGAACCCACCCCGTTCCCCCCCACCGCTGTCCGTGGAAGCATCAGCAAGAAATGAGGGTAAGCGTGAGAAGGTCTCAGGTAGAGTCCCCAGGTCACACTAACTCAGCTTAGAGGGAACAATGCCCAGAACTCTAGAATTGAAGAGTTTGGTGCAAGTCCTAGAGCATTGTGCCAGTAGATTTCCATTGCTTCTGGTCTGTTGCTGGAAATGGCATTGCCTCTTGGAGAAACCCCCCCCACACACCAATGTTCCCTCTAGGCTGTGGAGTCTTTTGAGCAAAAATTCTACTTTGTGAGCGACTGGCATTAAAGTTTTGAGCGAGCGATTTGGCTACTGCATCAATTAGTTTGCTCTGGAGCCTTCCTTCCTGAGCCGAGACAAAAACTTGTGAGCCGGAGGGTAAAAAACCGTGAGCTAGCTCACACTAACTCAGCTTAGAGGGAACACTGCCCCCCACCCTGTTCCCCCCCACCGCTGTCCATGGAAGCATCAGCAATACATGAGGGTAAGCATGAGAAGGTCTCAGGTAGAGTCCCCAGGTCCGCACTGGCCATTGGAGGGTGTGGGTGGGGGACTCAGTGTTCCCTCTAAGCTGAGTGAGTGTGAGCTAGCTCACAGGTTTTTAGCCTCCAGCTCACAGATTTTTGTCTTAGCTCAGGAAGGGTGGCTCCAGAGCAAACTGATTTATGCAGCAGCCAAATCGCCTGCTCACAACTTTAATGCCAGTAGCTCACAAAGTAGCATCTTTGCTCACAAGGCTCTGCAGCTTAGAGGGAACATTGGTGGGAGTTCTCAGATCTAGGCTGGGAAAGCCCCAGAGATTTGAGGGTGGGTCCTGGGGAGGACAGGGATCTTCATGGGGTGCAATGCCACAGAGTCCACCTAGGTGGGGGCGGGGGACTCCCTGATTTCATAGACTCCGCCCTGCTGCTGGCCACTGGGAGGAAGCCCCGCCCCCAACGGCCACGGCTGGGCGTGATGTTCCCGGGGTGATGGCGTCACACCATAGAGTTTTGCCCCAAACACCAGAGCATAGCATTATCATGCTGGGGATGTCACATGCAATGTTCCCTCTAAGCTGTGGAGTCCTGTGAGCAAAAATTCTACTTTGTGAGCTACTGGCATAAAAGCTGTGAGCGAGTGATTTGGCTACTGCATAAATTAGTTTGCTCTGGAGCCATCCCTTCCTGAGCGGAGACAAAAATGTGTGAGCCGGAGGCTGAAAAACGGTGAGCTAGCTCACACTAACTCATCTTAGAGGGAACACTAGTCACTCCCAGGAAACTCCTTCCTCCCATCACCCCCGGAAGAAGAAGAGGACCTGCCAACCCTAAGTCCAGTTCATCTGTTTTGTCCAGGGGGGTGGATCTTCATAGTTAGGAGAGGAACTGTAATTCTGGGGGATCCCCAGGTCTGACCTGGAGGCTGGCGTCCTTAGGAGGCCTGCTCCCCCCCTGCCCACACTCATCCGGGGAGCCAGTGTCCAAAGCGAAAATGCCTTTCCCTTCCTTCTGTCTCATACTGGGGCCGTCAGGGCTATTCTCCTAGTCCCACTTGAGAAATGCCTGGAGTTTTAGGGACGGAGCCTGAGAAGGGAGAGACCTCAGCTGAGTATATTACATAAGAACATAAGAGAGAAGCCAATGTTGGATCGGGCCAAAGGCCCATCCAGCCCAACACTCGGTGACACACAGTGGCCAGAAATACCAGGTGCCATCAGGAGGTCCACCAGTGGGGCCAGGACACTAGAAGCCCTCCCCCTGTTGCCCCCCCCCCCGCCAAGCACCAAGGATACAGAGCGCCACTTGCCCCAGACCGAGAGTTCCATCTATACCTTGTGGCTAAGAGAACATAAGAACATAAGAGACGCCAATGTTGGATCAGGCCAGTGGCCCGTCCAGTCCAACACTCTGTCACACAGTGGCCAGAAATACCAGGAGCCATCAGGGGGTCCACCAGTGGGGCCAGGACATTAGAAGCCCTCCCACTGTTGCCCCCCCAAGCACCAAGAAGACAGAGCGTCACTTGCCCCAGACTGAGAGTTCCTATCTGTACCTTGAGGCTCATAGCCACCGGTGGACCTCTGCTCCATATGTTTACCCAGTTCCCTCTTGAGGCCGCCCATGCTTGTAGCCGCCGCCACCTCCTGTGGCCGTGAATTTACCATCGTGTCCACCCTCCGGAGCAACCATTTTCCACAGGGGAACTGGTCTCTGCATTTTGTTGTGGCACAGGGCCCAACTGCATAGGATTCCAGATCGGTTTGCCAGCTTCAGGTTGGGAAATCCCTGGTGGTGAGTGGGTGGAGCCTGGGGAGGGTGAGGCTTGGGGACCCGAGTGGGGTGTCACGCCACGGAGTCCACCCTCCAGAGCAGCCCTTTTCTCCCAGGAAACTGATCTCTGCAGTCATTCCAGGCAATCTCCAGCCGCCACCTGGAGGTTGGCAGTCCTCCTCGGCAATGCACAAAATCATCTGCTGAGTGTTCAGATTAGACCCACTGGATTTAGATTCAGATTAGACCCTCTAGGATCCAGCAAGCTCCCGGAGCTCACTTTGGAAACAGGGTGGGGCCCAGAGGCTCTTCCGCAGCCTGGCAGTCGCTGGCAGCCAGTGTGAGTTGGGGGCGGGGAGATATCCAGGGCTCTTTTTGTAGAAAAAGCCCAGTGGGAACTCATTAGCATAATAGGCCACACCCAGCAGCAGAAACACATTAGCATATTAGGCCACACCGTGGCCAACTTGGGAGCCAGCCGGACCTCCGTTCCTGTGCGTTCCTGCCCCAAAATAGCCCTGTGGGGCACCACTAGAGATGCCAGACTCCAGGTGGGACTGGGAGACCTCCTAGAATTGCAGCTGTTCTCCAGACTACAGAGTTCAGTTCCCTTGGAGAAAATGGCTGCTTTGGAGTGTGGACTCTCTGGCATTATACCCTTTTGAGGTCCCTCCCCTCCCCTCCCCAAAACCCCCTGTACCCAGTCTCCGCCCCCAAATCTCCAGGAATTTCCCCACCCAGTGTTGGCAACCCTAGGTACTGTTATGCAACAGTGTGACATCCCTTCTGGGAAAAGCCTGGAATTGACCTCAAGCTGCTGTAGGAATCACCGGAAACTCTATGGTAAAACCATAGTTTCCAGTAATTTCTAGAGTGGAGTGCTGTCATTTCCAGCGTTTTCCCAGAAGAGTTGTGACGCCATTGTGCTTGATGTGATCTCCTCCCCACTGGCTTATGGAGCGCTGCCAGGCAACAGGAGCAGGCAAAGGCTAAGACGAGAAGGCAGACAGGTGACCGCCAGGAGGACTTTGGATCGTGCTCTGCTGGGAAATCACTGCCCAGTCACCTGGGGCATCGGGGTGCCACCCCAGAGCCTGGAACCCCTAGGAGCATTCAGGGAGGGGGGACAGGTGCACTAGCGTCACACCAGTGTGCAAGAAAAGAGGAAGTCATGTCTAGGACGGAGGCAAGTGTTGGAGCCGCTGATAGAAGCAGTGACAGAGTCTGTGTGGCAACTGAAGGGATGGGTTTTAAAGTATGGGCTTGGCATTCAATGCCTTTTATTTTCAAATGCCCAGGAAAGATTTGTGTGATTTCTTGGAAAGGGGGGGGGGGGGGGGGGGGGGGGAAGGGAGAAGAAAGCCAACGGAGCCCGTTTTAAACCCTGAAGCATAGCGAAATCCTGAAATGTGAACAGCGACTCTCAGGGAAGAGCCTCAAAATGAATAATTCCCACGAAGCGTTTATTTTCATTTTCAGCATGTCTTCCAAACACGCCAATAAATAACAGTCACTCTCGAGGGGGACCGTGATGAGTGCAGCTGGGCTCTCCCGGTTGGGATCTTGCTGCTGGCTTAGCAGCCTTGTTTGGGTTCCTGGCTTTTAAGCATGCGTGCACGAGAGAAATGTTCTCGGGGAATCTGGAGGGCTGGGCCTTCCCTCTTGGCTCAGCTGAGGAGGCTGCCGTGGATCGTGCCTGGCAAGGGAGATCTGTTGGCAGGGGCAGCAGCCGGGCTCCCGGCTCAGACTCTGCCCCTGGGACAGGCAGGGATGGGAGCACCAGAAGCCCTTTGGACTCTGCAGATCAGGGTTCCCCAACGTGGTGCCCGTGGGCACCCGGCCACCCACCCGTGTCTCCCTGGGCACTCACTGGGACCAGTGTAAGGCAGGGCTTGTGACTGGCTGCCGCCTTTCAAATGGAAGGATTTCCCACGGCTGCAACAACAGGCAGCCGGAGGACTGGTGATGGGGTTGCTTGCTCTGGCCTGGGGGATTTCTGGGGGTTTGGGGGTGGAGCCTGGGGAGGGTGGGGTTTAGGACGGGCAGGAGCGCAGGCGGGATGTGAGGCCCAAGTCCGCCCCTCTAGAGCTGTAATTCTGGGAGAACTCCAGGTCCTACCTGGAGGTTGGCATCACTGTGTAGGGCTGCCGACTCCAGGTTGGGAATTTCCTGAAGATTGAATGGTGGAGCCTAGGGAGGCTGGGGTTGGAGGAGGGGGGAGGTCCTCGGTGAGACTTAACGCTCCAGAGTCCACCCTCCGGAGCAGCCCTTTCCTCCAGAACTGATCTCTGTAGTCTGGAGACCACCTATGATTCTGGAAGGTCTCCCGGGGCCCCTCCTGGAGGTTGGCAACCCTAAGTGGCAGGGATGCCACGCCCCCTCCCCCTGGAATAAGAGTGCCTCTCCCCCTCCGTGTGCACACAGAGATCTTCTAGGAAGCCCTGAAACCTGCAGCTTCAGCCAAGCAAGAATGAGTTTCCGTCGGGTTGGCCAGATCCTTTGCGGTGAAAGACAACTTGGCTGATCCTTATCTGCTGACCTTCTTTCCTCCCTCACAAGTACTCGCAACAGGAGCTGCAGCTTATGTTGCCGCAGCAACTCCCGTGTAAGGAAAAGCCCTGACACAGCGCTCACTCCAACTCGCTTTCAGACCAGTCTTGGCGCCGTGGTCCCACCACCCGGGTCCACCAGCGTCCTTCTTTGCAAATTAGAAGGCGCCTGCTCAGTCAGTTGAAGACATGATGCACCAAGTGTTGGCTGAGGGGAGGGGTGTCGCTCAGGCCTTGAGGGCTGTGGTTTGCCATGTGACACTGACAGAGAAGAAGACGAAGAAGAGATGGGATTTATACCCTGCCCTTCACTACCCAAAGGAGTCTCAGAGCGGCTCACAAACGCCTTTCCCGTCCCCTCCCCACAACAGACACCCTGTGAGGTCGGTGGGGCTGAGAGAGCTCTTGACAGAAACTGCTCTTTTTCAAGGACAGCTCTTGTCAGAACTGCGGCTTGCCCAAGGTCATCCAGCAGGTGCAAGTGGAGGAGTGAATCAAACCTGGTTCTCCCAGATTAGAGTCCG
>NW_015174875.1:585101-594496 GCF_001447785.1 Gekko japonicus | reverse complement strand
CCCAGGCTCTGGCCCTCCCCCATCCCCCCCCCAGGAATTTCCAAACCCCAGAGGTGGCACCCCTACCAACCCCAGGCCAGATAAAAGTATTTTGCCACTGCAAGCAGGACACAGGGCCTGGGCCTCCACGGGTGCTGCCACAAGTGCTTGACTTGACCCCAAGAGGTGGTGGGGCAGCACAGAGATACCAGCCAGCCCCCATCTTCTGGAATCACAGCTGGCCTCCAGTCCCCCCGGGGGCAAAAGCCGCTCTGGAGGGTGACCTGGAGGGCGTCACGCCCCTCGCTGCGCTCCCTGCGCCATCTCCGCCCTCCCCAGGCTCTGCCTCTAAGTCCTCAAGAACTTCCCAACCTGGTGCAAGCCCAGGAGGTAGGGTTGCCAACCTCCAGGTGGGAGTTCGAGATCTCCTGGGATTACAGCCGATCTCCAGATGGGGAGGATCCATTCCACTGGATAAAATGGCTGCTGTGAAGGTTGGACTCTATGGCGCTACACCCTCCCCAGGCCCCACCCGCAGTTCTCCAGGCAGGAGATTGGCAAGCAGGAGTTGGCAATGCTAGGAGATGGCTGGGAGCGTGTAGCACCCCGCATGGCACATTGTGTGGCCCCGCTCATTGAGCCACCTGTCAGCTATGCTGCCATGATGTTTGTGGGCGAGAGTGCAGCTGCTTGACCTGTGTACCAACTGATGCCGCATTCCTTTGTCCTTGCTTATCTATGACCTTGCTAGCTTGCTGTCTGTGTAGCGTCTCCCCGTCTATTACCCGTGGGATAGGTTTCAATTCCCAGCTTTGGCTGTAACGGCCTGGGGCCCCATTCTCCAGCGCGCGGGAGTCCGGCCGATTGGTCTAGGAGTGGGGGGGGGCGTACAAATACCCTATATCCCTTTATGCTTGTAGGAAAGTAGCCATTCCTAACAGTGACCAGAGGTCATTTCGGGGGGGAACGCGGGGGAACGCAGTTCCCCCGGGTGACGCACGGGGGGAGACTAGACAGATTTTGTTAGTTGGCACACCTGTTTTTTGGAGGGCTCCTCCTCCTCCTCTCTCTCCGCTTCCCTACGTATTATTATTTTTTGGGAAGGCTCCTGTGCCTTGGAAGGTCATGACTGACCGGCAGGAATTCAGGAGAGCCGTTTCTTCACATCTCACCGCTTGGGTTCCTGCAGCTGTTAAAGGAGCAGGCACCTTGCTAGGAAAAGCTGTTGGTGGTTTCTCCATACTCCACTCATGGGTTACCCTTTGCTGATAAGAACTGGGGCATATCTGTTTAGTGGTTCACAGCTCTTTTTTTAAAGGTTTCATAGAGGGGGTGTGGCCTTATGACACACTTCCGGTGATGTCAGGGGGTGTGGCATATGCTAATGAGTTATGCTAATGAGTTCCCCTAGCTCTTTTTCTACGAAATGATTCCTGACAGTGACCATGTTACTGCCTCGATAGCTCTTGCAATAAAGTATAACCTTATATTGAGCGTGTACTCCTTTGTTAGGCTGTGGAACCTGACACCACCCCCAGCAACCGCTTGGCTGGAGGATCATCCCTGCCCGCCACCCCCCCTCCCGTATTTATGTCTGTGAGGTGCCTGGTAAGAGAGGATGCTTGCTCTCTGCATCCAGTTCCGCTTGGATAGAAGCAAATTCTGTGAGTGCCAGTTGCAGTGGAACTACCAGGACTCAGCTGTTGAGCACATCCGGTGACAGTGTTGGATCAGGTCCATGGATGAAGGACTGGGAAACACTCAAGTAGATATCCTGGGAGATAGTTCATAGTTTGGAATATAAAAATTTGCAAGGTTGTCAATGTTCCCTCTAAGTGGAGTTCGTGTGAGCTGGCTCACAGCTTTTTAGCCTCCAGCTCACAGATTTTTGTCTCAGCTCAGGAAGAAGGGCTCCAGAGCACACTGATTTATGCAGCAGCCAAATCGCTCGCTCACAGCTTTAATAGCGGTAGCTCACGAAGGAGAATTTTTGCTCACAAGACTCCACAGCTTAGAGGGAGCATTGACGGTTGCCCGTTCGATCCAAAGAACCCTCTTGCCAGTGTGGTGTAGTGGCGAAGAGTGGCAGGCTCTAATTTGGAGAATGGGGTTTGGTTCCCACTCCTCCTCCACGTGAAGGAGGCCAGTCCTTGGGCCAGTCACAGTTCTCCCAAATGTCTCTTTTCCCCACCTACCTCACAAGGTGCCTGATGAGGTGAGAGGAAGGGAAGGTGATTGTAAGCCGCTTTGGGACTCCTCAAGGTAGAGAAAAGAAGGGTATAAAAATCAACTATGGTCCCGGTCACACGGGCCAGATAATGCGCCGTCGCAATTAACCCCGCCATTACGTGATCAGATGCGACAAACCTTGCCTTACAAATCATTTAATTAATTTCAAATGTGCAGTATGAAAAACTCTGAGAACCTTCTGAGAACTTTCTCAAATTTTCCAATAGAAAAATTGAGAAATTTTGGAGAGCACTGAAAGAAAGTTCTTACACTGTAGACATGGTACAGTGGTTGCAAGGGTGTTTTTAAATATATATAATTTTGCAACAATTAATATGCAGTAATGTGTTTAATTGGGCCACGGTAGCTCAGAGGTTAAGATGCTGAGTTGCAGACCAGAAGGTCGGTAGCTCGGCAGTTCGAGACCCGAGTGTGCCGCATGACGGAGTGAGCTCCCATCTCTGGCCCCAGCTCCTGCCAACCTAGCAGTTCGAAAGCAAGAAACTGCAAGTAGATAAATAGGTACTGCTTTGGTGGGAACTGGTAACAGCGTTCCGTGCGCCTCAGCATTTGGTCATGCCGGCCACATGATCATGGAGAAGTCCTCGGACAGCGCTGGCTCTTTGGTTGGAAACGGAGATGAGCACCGCCCCCTAGAGTCAGATTCGACTAGCTTTCAAGCAAGGGGAACCTTTACCTCAATGTGTTTAATTATGACATATTAATAAAGATAGATTCAGGTGGGTAGCCCTGTTGATCTGAAGCAACTGGACAAAATTTGAGTCCAGTGGTACTTTTAAGGTGCCACTGGACTCAAACTTTGCTACATTAATAAAGAGTTTTAGTGTTTTCAATGTTATAAAGTTTCAACACCCCCCAAATTTCCATTTCTTTATATAGAAGGAGTACATTGTACAAAATCATATACCTTTAATGGCATAACAGTAATATACATAGATATACAATTAGTACATTGTACATATCAGTCCTGTAGAAACGGCATGTAAACTCCATAAAAATCTGTAAAAGAAACAACCAGATAGTCAGTACTTGCCATGAAAATAGCCTGCCTGAAACTGTTTACGGTGAAAATATAAGGAAGCAAAAACAAAACGAAAAGGGATGTATTATCATGACTCTGTTGTTTATTTCACTCATACCCCACCCTACTTCCACAATGGGGACCCAAAGCCGCTTACATAGTACTCCTCTCCGCCATTTTATGTGCACAACAATCCTGTGAGGTAGCCTTGGCTGAGAGCATTTGACTGGCTCAAGATCACCCCAACAGGTTCCCCTGCAAAATGGGGATCTGAACCTGGGTCTCCCTGGAGGTTGTTTTTTTTTGGGGGGTAGAGCCTGGGGAGGGCAGGTTGAAGGAAGGGAGGGACCTCGTTGTTCCTCAGTCGCACAGTCGAGTCCGACTCTTCGTGACCCCAAAGACCACATCATTACGCCAGGCCCGCCTGTCTTCCGCCGTCCTCTGAAGTTTGCTCAACTTCATGTTCGTTGCATCGATGACACTGTCTAACCATCTCATCCTTTGCCACCCCCATCTTCTTTGACCTTCAATCTTTCCCAGCATCAGGGTCTTCTCCAGTGAGTGCTCCCTTCTCATTTGGTGGCCAAAGTATTTGAGCTTCAGTTTCATTATCTGGCCTTCCAGGGAACAGTCAGGGTTGATTTCTTTTAGGATTGACTGATTTGATCTCCTGGCAGTCCAGGGACCTCAGGGGCCTATAATTCCATAGAAGGCACCCTCCAAAGCAACCATTTCCTCCAGGGGAACTGATATTGGTCAGCTGCAGGTCAGTTGTGAATGTTGGGAGATCTCCAGGTGCCATCTGGAGGCTGGCAACCAGGGGCGGATTAAGGCTCACTGGTGCCCTCAGCACTGACCAGTCTTGGTGCCCCCCTCCTTTCCACACTGACCCCCAGTCCATTTTAGTGGCTGACCTGTCTGACCAGAGAGACAACGCAGGTTGCAGCCATACAAAAATGTATTCATATGATAACACAACATACTGTACAAACTAAGGCAAGCTTGAGCTACATAAAGTTCTACAAAAATGCAGTACAACATCTGTTTTAATATTTCACAAGCTTTCACCCTGTTCCCAACTTTGTGGTGCCCCCTTTGGCCCTGGTGCCCTAAGCACGTGCTTAGTCTGCTTCATGGTTAATCCGCCCCTGCTGGCAACCCTGCTCTACTGGGACGCTTTGTCCGTCTCTATTCAAAGCAGACGTGTGGTGGGTCAAGTGGACTGAGGGCCTGGCTGCCTGCCGGGCTAAGACTTCATGAGCAGACCAGCCCTTTTATTGACGGGGAGCGTTCACGGTAGGGTTGCCAAGTCCGCACCTCATGAAGAGCGGGGAGAGTCCTGTGCTGGTCCGGGTAGAGTTTTCCCTCGGATGATTGTGGCCCCGCCCCCAACCTGCCCGACGTGATTGCATCACTTCCGGGTGACATGCTGACACCGGGCATGTCGCATGCTTTGGGGGTGGGGTTCCCCCCGGGGCCCGATCCGCTGCCGGCGGCGGGTAACGGGCCTCTCGGGCAGGGGTTTCCTGCCCCCCGGGGGGACTTGGCAAGCCTAGTTTGCAGTGGGCCTGCTGGTGGCCAGGATCCAAGCAGCAGGGCAGGAGGGCCGCGCAGCTCCGCTTGTTCCTGGACCTTTGAATGTCCCTGCCCCTTCCCAGCAACTTCTCTTGGCATTGTTCTGTCTTAAATCGTAGGAAGAGAGTGACCCTGCCCAGAGGCCGCAGCACTTTCCTATTGGCCTGGTTTGTTTTTTCCCCCTCCCGCGGCGGAGGTAGGGTTTCCAGGTCCCCCCTGGCCACCAGCAGGGGATGGGGTGGAGGCCAGCCAAAACCAAGATGGGAAGCTCCTGGAGATTGGGGGAGGGACCTCAGTGGGGCTCAGTGCTGTAGAGTCCACCTCCAAAGCATCAGTTTTCTCAGGGGGAACTGGTCTCTGTAGTCTCGAGCATGGCTCCCTCTAAGCTGCGGAGTCTTGTGAGCAAACATTCTACTTTGTGAGCTGCTGGCCTTAAAGTGGTGAGCGAGCCCTTTGGCTACTGCATAAATTAGGTTGCTCTGGAGCCGTCCCTTCCTGAGTGGAGACAAAAATGTGTGAGCCGGAGGCTAAAAAACTGTGAGCTTGCTCACACTAACTCAGCTTAGAGGAAACACTGGTCTCGAGATGAGCTGTATTTCTGGGAGATCCCCAGGCCCCACCTGGAGGCTGGCATTTCTAGCGGGAGTAATTGTATTATACTCAGCTACTCTGCCCAAGCCACTGCGTGGATGACCTTCCGCAGCCATCAGAGATATTCTGAGGGTGAAATAGATGCAGGAGGTCCCTGAGCCCCTTGAAGGAAGGGCAAGATAAAAATGCAATGGATTCCAAGCAGGCAGACTCTTTTTCTTGTTGTGTGTCCCTACTAGTGGCTGCTATTCGGAGATGTACTGCTTCTGAACATGGAGGTTCCATTTAGCTGTCATAGATAATAGCAAGGTGGAACATGTACAGCTAAGGAAGGTGGAAAACAGTCTGTCAATTTTAGCAGCACCTGTGTCAACAGCATTACTAAGTTTGCAAAACTGGGACTCTTGTTTCCAAAATGTTCAACCACCAATCTCTGTAGGTAACCTTTGACGTCCCCCAGGCAATGCCTGTAGCCATTCTGGTTGGCATCCCTTCCTTCCAAATTGCCCTCATGCCTTCATTACCATGTGCTGACTAGACTTTGTTTGCAAGCACTCCTGGCTTCTAGTTTTGAACCCCCCCCCCCCCCCGCATGCATTCTTCACCCACAAACACAATGAGGTTTCCTAATTTCCTAGGAGGGACAATGAATATTGTGCATTGAACAGCAAATGCAACTTGAAGGGGGGAAACACAACGGCTTCGTTTGTGGACTCGTTCCAGCGAGGACTCTCGGTTATCTTTCAGTCACAATCCTAATTAGAGTGAAATTATCCGAGTTAATTTCTAACTCTCCTAAATGGGTTTCTCTCACTAAAACATCTGCCAGTGTGGCGTACTTTCCCTTTGACAGCCATTCCCCATTTATGTGTCAGGCCTTTCAGGGAGATGTAGGACGTTGCTGAAGGGCGATTGCACCATTTGGGCCCTTGCTGGACTAGAATTGCCAAATTGACTCGACCACTCAGGGCTCCCTGCAGAAATACCCCTGTCTTCTCTGATGCCAGAACTTGGGCAACAAATTCAAAGGGGAAATTGTTTGAATCCCTCTCGAGGAGAGCTTCCTGGGATAGGATTCTTTATGGCAGGACTAAATTAGAGACAAAGGGGGCAGGGGACTTAACCCTGAAACCTGGAAACCAGAACCTAAAGTGGTAAATCAAACAGAATAGAGGGCCAAGAGTAAAAACTTAATGTATATGATAGAAAAAGATACATGTATTTATTAGCAAAGAATTAAACATATAAGGGCCCAATCACATCTCATGTAAAAATACCAGAATCTTACACACCAGGGCGAATGGACTAGACCTGACACGTTTTGGCCTGTACAGGCCTTCTTCAGAGGTCAAACACAATGTGGAACACATTGGCTTCTTTGCTGAAGGGACAATTTTACTGAAGACGCTTTGGCTAAACAATCATTGGAAGGCACTTTCTGGACCAGAAATTATTCTCAGTGAAGTATCATTTGGCATGTGATTGCATCTCTGGAGGCCTCATTTATACTTTTATTCTGTGCCTAGTGGTTTCACTTTGGAACAATTCTTTTCTGGTCCGTCTTGTAACAATGTTGCATAATTGTATGATTGTATTGTATCTCTCCTTATATATAATTGAATAGTGGGTGCCAAAGTTCTAAAATGCACTCCTTTAGTGTATGGACGCTTGAACTGCCAGTCAGAAGACGCTGGCTGGGTTGACTGGCTGCTTTGTGCAGTCCCGCCCAGTGTCATTATACCCTGCTGAGGTCACCACAGCAAATTGACACTGTTTGCCCAAAGCCAGAGCACTCCCCCAGAGTCTCTTTCTAGATCTCGTTGTATTGCTTTCACAACGGGCTTTACTGCTAGTCATGATATAAGCCAATGTGTTCCGCATTGTGTTTGACCTCTGAAGAAGGCCTATACAGGCCGAAACGTATCAGGTCTAGTCCATTGGCCCTTGTGTGTAAGAGAGAAAGACAGACGGCTTTTGCCACCCACCTGCATTGTTCAGGGTAAGATCATGGCTGATGGCTGCAGAGGTGCCAACTCCAAGTTGAGAAATGCCTGGAGATTTAGGTGTGCAGCCAGGGGAGGGCAGGGTTTGGAGAGGAGAGGGGCCTCAACAGGGTATGCTGCCATAGAGTCCACCCTCTAGTGTGCCATTTTTTCCCAGGGGAATCAGTCTCTGTCATCTGGAGGCCACTTGTAATTCTGGAATATCTCTAGGCTTCGTCTGGAGGTCGGCAATCCTATGTGGTTGCAACCAATGTTCCCTCTAAGCTGTGGAGTCCTGTGAGCAAAAATTATACTTTGTGAGCTCCTGGCATTAAAGTTGGGAGCAGGTGTTTTGGCTGCCTCATAAATTAGTTTGCTCTGGAGCCATCCTTCCTGAGCTGAGACAAAAATGTGTGAGCCGGAGGCTAAAAAACTGTGAGCTAGCTCACACTAACTCAGCTTAGAGGGAACACTGGTTGCAACAGCTCATACCTGGCTGCTTGGGGGGGGGGCTACCGGCTTGCGATAGAAGCTTATCCCCCCCCCACAGTGGCTGCCCACTTTCCCGGTGGCCTTAATGTCCAGTCTGCCCCAGCCATTAGTTTAACTTTGGCCAGAATGACCACTGGGAACAGCATCCTGCTACTGTTTCGCAGAATGGAAGTTTTTCATCATTATCATAGTGGAGCCAGTGTAGTGCAGCGGTTAAGTATTTGGGAGGCCCGGGTTTAAATCCCCACACGTGAAATAGAAGCTCGCTGGGTGACCTGGGGCTTGTCACACATTCTCTGCCTAGCCTACCTCACAGGGTTGTTATGAGGATGAAGCGGAGGAGAGGAGAATGTTGTAAGCTGCTTTGGGTCCCCGTTGGGAAGAAAGGTGGGCTACAAATGAATTAAATAAATAGAATAAACCCATGGGTGTCATCAGCTTGCCCACTGGGCTGCCGTGTGAGCCCCTTGGTGCCGCTTTCCCCGGGGCTGTTCTGAGGTCCTGATCTTGTCCTTTCCCATTTTATACTGACCACGTCTTTGTCCAGTTTGGTGGAAAATTTCACTTCCCATCCAATTTAGATGTTGCCCAGAAAGGGACAGGGAAAATAGAGGTGTTTTAAAAATGTACTGGTGAGTCTGAGACACCCTTAGGTGGTTTGAGCAAAATGTTTTTAATGACAACCCCCCCAAAATTAAGTAGCACAGGAATGTTTAGAGGCTCAAGGGCAGCAGTCCCAAAAGCAGCCTTTCCGGGGATCCTCTTGCCCAGCAGGATCTTGTTCCTGGGAGGATTGTTCCCTTTGGGTGAATCACCTGGGACAGTCACTCCTTTTGAACGTTGAAGGACACATTAGAGCTGGTAGATACAATGCAGAGAAGCGAGCCCCAGAGCTTTCCTGGAACCACCGCACTTTATGTTGCAGGTGTGCAAGTGGAGTTGCCATTTTGAATAGTCCCCTTGTAGTGGTTAAGTGTGTGGACTCTAATTTGAATAGTCCCCTTGTAGAGAGCCAGTTTGGTGTAGTGGTTAAGTGTGGGGACTCTAATCTGGGAGAACCGGGTTTGATTCCCCACTCCTCCACTTGCACCTGCTGATGTGACCTTGGGTCAGTCACAAGCTCTGGCACAGCTGTCCTTGAAAAAGAGCAGTTTCTGTCAGAGCTCTCTCAGCCAAAGTTCCCTCTAAGCAGCGGAGTCTTGTGAGCAAAAATTCTGCTTTGTGAGCTACTGGTATTAAAGCTGTGAGCAAACAGTTTGGCTGCTGCATAAATTAGTTTGCTCTGGAGCCCTCCTTTCCTGAGCGAAGGCAAAAGTGTGTGAGCTGGAGGCTAAAAAACTGTGAGCTAGCTCACACTAACTCAGCTTAGAGGGAACACTGCTCTCAGCCCCACCCACCTCACAGGGTGTCTGTTGTGGGGAGGGGAAGGGAAAGGAGTTTGTAAGCTGCTCTGAGACTCCAAGTGAAGGGCAGGGTATAAATCCAATCTCCTCCTCCTCCTCCTC
>NW_015174875.1:571629-585038 GCF_001447785.1 Gekko japonicus | reverse complement strand
CTCCTCCTCCTCCTCCTCCTCTTCTTCTTCTTCTTCTTCTTCTTCTTCTTCTTCTTCTTCTTCTTCTTCTTCTTCTTCTTCTTCTTCTTCTTCTTCTTCTTCTTCTTCTTCTTCTTCTTCTTGTAGAACAACTGTTTGCATGTCTCCCCCCACCAGTTAGGAAAAGTAAGTGCTTTGGCAGTCTGTCTCACCTTCTCTGACTTTACTTCTAATAGACTCAGGTGGGTAGCCACGTTGGTCTGAAGCAACAGAACGACGTTTGAGTCCAGCAGTTGAATTTACCAACATCATTTCATGTAAAACTAATTCTTGAAATGAATTTGTGAATTCCGCTCCAGACAAGGGAATTGAGGAATTTCAGGCGAGGCCCCCAAAAGAAAGTTTAGAAATGGGTAACAAAAATGTTTTAGGTGGGTTTTCATGTATTGCTTGTTCTCAGATCCTGGGTCTCCTCCTGTCTACTGACAGTGACAGGGGCAGTGATAGGCAAGCTTGTGCCCATTGGCATCAATGCCCCGGCTGGTTGCATTCAACTGAACCCGCTGCTGGGCTACCTGACAATCCAAGGGAAGTGCTTTCGTATCCCTCCTATTTATTGTGCCTCTTTGGGTCCCTTGTTATTTTGACTCCTTTATGCCTACATCTGATTTCTGTATCACAAAGTTTTAAAACTTTCTCATTGCAATAAGAATATACAGTGTATTTCTTGTTTATGCAAATATTTATCGTCTGCATAATGTATTCCAAACACTTTTTTTGGGGTGGGGGGGATTTCCTTATCAGAATAGTTGCAGAAATGTAGAATGACCACAAAGGAGCAATTAAGATGCTGATGTGTTTCCCGTACTTGATTAGAAATATGAATGCAGGCTTGAAAAACAGTGGAGGTCAAATTTACTATGAAGGGCAAAGACCAGTGATTCATTTTCCTTATTCTTTATTGTTAACTTTTCACCTTGAACAACACCAAAGAGCTTCTTTAAAAAAAAGAAAAGAAAGATAGGAATTGTTCTTTAATCCTACCCCAGCAGGATCTTTTTCTTAAATAATAAAGCATCTTGAAAAGCTGGGACTGCTGCCTCGACAAAAGGAAAAGGGGGCCCTTTGTGTATACTCAGGAGACGGGAAGGGGCCGGAGCGCCAGGAGCAGTCACAGATAAAGGAATTCCGCCCATTCTTCCTTGTGATAGGGGACTTCCTTTGCCAAGCAGTAAATAGGCTGCCGGCTGTTGTGTAAAAGGTGGCTCTGGGGAAGGAGAGGAGATGAAATCTCGCTGCCGCCAAAGGAAAAGTCGTCCTGTGTTCCAAATGTACTCTTAAAAGCCGAAATAAAGGGGCCCCTTCAAATCCCCCCCCAGTCCACATTTAACATCGAAACGTTGCTCAAACATCACTTATCGGCTCGCTTGATTGTATCTGTACAGTAGCTACCTGTACTGCAATACTAGTAGCGGGGATTGCTGCTTGCTAGTAGGAATGACTTGCAATACAGGCTTCCATGTACATTTTATATCCCCTTCACCCTGTGAACCAATCAAAACAGAGAATGAATATTCTGAAATGTGTATGTCACACTGGAGTTGGAAAATGTGGATTTGAGAATATGAAGAACGGAGAGATTTCGAAACTGTGCCATGCTTTTCAGCACCTCCAAGTCTCTTTGTCATTAGGGCGAAATGTTTGGCCCTTGTCACAAATGCCTCCCTGTTTTTATGCAAGTCAGTCTATCGGTCAGGTCGCCAACTTCCAGGCAGGGGCTGGAGATCTCTTGGAATTCTAGCTGATCTTCAGACCACAAAGATCTGTTCCCCTGGAGAGAACAGCCACTTTGGAGGGTGGACTCTATGGCCTTATACTCCACTAGGACCCCCAGACCCTGCCTCCCCCAGGCTCCACCCCCCAAATCTCTAGGAATTTCCCAATGCAGCGTTGGCCGGATATCGCGGGGGGGAGGCGTGGCTAATTGCCCCGGCGCAGTTTGATGTGCGATTAGGCGATCAGATGTGCCGGCGGCACGCCACGGGTCCTTCCCTTGGCGCCGGCGGGTAAACGAGGGACCGCAGGGGAATGCCGCGCTCCGGCGCAATCACACCACGGGCGTCTGGAGGCAGCCCGTGGCAAACATTTACTAGTACCTTGGAGGTACTAGTTTTTTAACTTGCATTGTTGGTGGTAAGCCACGGGTGCGCTCCACTTCCCAGATGTTGGGGTGTGATCGCGCCCGGATAATCCGCCCACCATCCGTGTCTCTCCCGCGGCAACTTTGCCGTGTGACCGGGGCCACGATTGGGCATATCTTCTCTTGAGGGCAGGAGATGCTGCGGCTTGTCTGCATCAGGGGCAATGGAATGAGCTAAATAATACCCAAAGCAGAGATGCATCAGAATTAGCCGACCCCTGAGAGAGCCTGCTGGGGGGGGAAGAGTCAGACAAGAGCAGTGACTCATGCAGCGAAGCAGTGGGCAGCCTCCTGTGCAGAGTGAGCACAGGAGCACTCCGATGTTAAATGTCATTTTCTGCAGCACACTAGCACTTCCTTAAAGGCCCCATAAACTGGCAATTATGGCGTTACATGGATGTGACAGAAACACTGTAGCTCCCAAATACAATCGGCATGAGAAAATTGTTAAGGAGATGAAATGAGTCAGAAAGTATGTTGAAATTGTAAACAGATTGGGCTTGCCACTGGGATTTTGTAGACATGTGAAGGATTAGCAGAGGGCCAAGTCCTAATTTTGGTTTCAGAGGAAAATCCCCAGTCGTCAGTGGAGCCGTGAGCCGCAAAAACAGCGATCCGAAATGGTGATCTGGTCAAGAAAAGTAACGAACCGGCACTGTGGCGTTCCTAAGAACAGGGATTTGTGTGTGTCGTGGCATTTGGAAAAGCCTCGTCTCAGGCATTTGTGAATGGAATCCTGTTTTCCTTATCGGAATTTAAAGGCTCTTTGCCTCAGGAACTCTATTTTCTGACACAATTGTAAAAGAACAATACTAAAGACTTTAAGCTCATCTGCTGGGGGAAAGAGAAATCGAGAGAAAGAATTAGATCCAGAAGTAAAAGTGAGCCATGTTTTTGTTTTTTTTAAAAAAGAGATTTCTTTAAAGAGAAAAACCAAGCGGGTTGTTGACTTCAGAACTTTAGAGCGGCAGGCCCTTTTGTCTCCCTAGTGTGGCATACGGTACCCTGTGGGACTCCACATACATTGCTGGCCATCTTCAGGGCCTGGAAATGATGTCCCGGGGATGGCAGGAAGGCAGGCCAACCAGAAGCCGCATCAACATCCGCCATTCTATTCATGTTAGCTGCATGGGCGCCAAGGAGCATTTGGGGTATGTGACTGGCCGTTGGCCAAGAGTTGTAGCTACGAGTGAACTCGGTGGTGGCAGCCTTTGGTCAGCGGAAAAATGAGATTCGGAAGATAGGCAGGAAATGAGCAGCTGTTGTGGCATGCGAAAGCATGTATTTTGGAGGCCCAGCAAAACCACAAAGCAAAGACTCTTAGGGCCGCCAGGAGCCCGGAGATCTCCTGGAATCACACTTGGTCTCCAGACTACAGAGATCAGTTTCCCTGGAGGAAACGGATGCTTGGGAGGGTGGACTCTATGGCACTGTGCCCACCTGTGGTCCCTTCCCTCCCCAAGCCCCGTCCTCACAAGGTTCCACCCCCAAATCTCTAGGAATTTCCCAACCCAGAGATGTCAACCCTTGTTACAAATGGTCTCCAGACCACAGAGATCGGTTTCCCTGGAGGAAACGGCCCCTTTCGGGGGTGGCCTCTATACCGACACATCCCTGCTGAGGTCCTCCTGCCCCTCCTCAGACTTCACCTTCTGCTGGCTCCGCCCCCAGCTCCTCAGGAACTATGTGAGTCGGGTTGCCAGCCTCTAGGTGGGGCCTGGGGGGTCTCCTGCTTTTACAACTGGTCTCCAGCTGACAGAGATCAGCTCCCCTGGGGAAAATGAGCCAAACAATAGGGACCCCAAGCATATGTCATGTATGGAAATACAAACTGCAAGGGTAGACTATCAAAAAAATCACAGATTTCACAAGTTACCAGTAGACATCAGTCTATTGTGACACAATTATAGTAAGCCAATTGATAAAGTAGAATTGGTGGTCACAGTTCAAAAGCACAAGTTGCAACACAAACATTTAACCAGGGGTCATTTCGTAGAAAAAGAGGTGCAGGAGCTCATTAGCATAACTAATTTGCATAGGCCACACCCCCTGACATCACCGGAAGTGTGTCAGAAGGCAACACTCCAACTGAGGGCTGCTGGGAGCAGGGGGTGGGGCTTGTAGCATGTGCCCACCCCCTGGGCTCCTTACTGCCGGAGCTCCGCTCCTGTGCACTCCTGCAGGAAATGACCCCTGCATTTAACAGAATTGTCATACCTTCTCTTGTTAAATGTTTGTATTGCAACTTGTGCTTTTGAACTGTGACCACCAATTCTACTTTACCAATTGACTTACTATAATTGTGTTGCAATAGACTGATGTCTACTGGTAGCTTGTGAAATCTGTGAATTTTTTGATGGTCTACCCTTGCGGTTTGTACCCCTGGAGAAAATGGCTGCTTTGAAGGGTGGACTCTATGGCATTGTACCAGGCTGAGGCCCCTCCCCTCCCCAAACCCCGCCCTCTCCCGGCTCCATCCCCGAAGTCTCCAGGTATTTTCCAACCCAGACCTGGCAACCCTACATGTGAGACAGGGAGGATGCTGGACTAGATGGACCCCTGGTCTGATCCAGCAGGGCTGTTCTTACGTTCTTAACGTGGAGCTGGCGACTTTAACCGGGGGTGTACCTTGACGGTAGGAAAGAAGTGTTTGGAACAGTAAAACAGTCTTTACGCACACAGGTGCCCAACTCCGTCCCCCTCCCTCACTGACTTCACGGCTATCTGTCTGCCTCTGATGGGGCTTACGGGAGCAGACCCGGCCCCTCTTAGCAACCCTGCCCAGTTCAGGTCCAGCCGGCTTGCTCAGCTGTGGCTGCTGATGTCCCCAGATGCTCCTGTACCCCAGACCCATCTGAGGCTCTAAAACAGCTGGGGAGACTCAGAGGCGGCCCTTGTGGCCAAAACCGCCTGAGGAGACACATTCCTTTCCTTATTGACCTCCCTCAGACTACGTGAGGTGATCGCAAGACTCAGGATACTGTCGGAGACGAAATGGAATGAAACTTTACACACCCGTCACTACCCGCAAGAATCTATTTCTGGATTGTTAATCGAGGCTGGCTACTTCTGCCCCCCTCTGGCCTTTAAATGGTAGCGTTTGAAGGGTTTAGTGGATGGTGCTGGTGCTGGTATCACCCTTCCCCCTGACCCTTCTAAGGCTCCAAAGGCTTAAGGATGCAGCTCAAATCAAATATGCGCGATAAAGGCGGAAACACCATTGTGTTCGGCCTCCGGGAGGGAGCTGGAGTTCTCCTGGAATTAGAGCTGATCTCCAGATGCTACAGATCACTTCCCACGGAAAAAAATGGCTGCTTTGGAGGTTGGCTTTATGGCATCACATCCCTCTGGGGCTCCTTACTCCTCCCCAAACTCCACCCTCCCTAGGCTCTGCCCCCAAATCTCCAGGACTTTCCCCAGCATGGAGTTGGCAACCCTAGAAACCTCAAGCCCGTCTCTGTGTAAAGCCAACAATTAGTTCCAAACCTAATACAATCACATTTTTTTTTTAAAAAAGCTGCCTTTCTGTTTTGTACTATTATCTGAAACATTTTTATGCCGTCTCTCCAGGAAGTGGCCCAAGGCAGCCTACAAAATTGAATGATAATACTTTTTTAAAAAAGCAGCTACATGAGACGGACTGAAACATAGCATATATGAATTCAGTCTTAGTACTTCCATTGCGCTTTTGAGCATCCAGAGTGTTTCAGAAGAAGAAGAGATTGGATTTATACCCCGTCCTTCACTACCCACTTCACTGGTGTCTCAGAGCAGCTTACAAACTCCTTTCCCTCCCCCTCCCCACAACAGACACCCTGTGAGGTAGGTGAGAGAACCTACCTGAAAGAACTCTGACAGAAACTGCTTTTTTTCAAGGACAGCTCTTATCAGAACTACAGCTTGCCCAAGGTCATCCAGCAGCTGCAAGTGGAGGAGTGGGGAATCAAACCCGGTTCTCCCAGATTAGAGTCCATGCACTTAACCACTACACCAAACTGGAATAGATTGGATTTATACCCCGCCCTTCACTACTCAAAGGAGTCTCAGAGCAGCTTATAAACCCTTTCCCTCCCCCTCCCCACAACAAAGACCCTGTGAGGTAGGTGGGGCTGAGAGAGCTCTTTCGAGAACTGAACTAGGGTTGCCAAGTGCCATCTTCACCCCCAGCGGGGGACTTTGGGGGGCGTTCCCAGAGGGGGCGGGGCATCCCTGACATGATGACATCATGTTGGGGATGTCTGCCCGCCCACCCGATGGGCGCAGGGGGAAACACCAGCTCCCTGCACTTAAAGCGGCATTTCCCCGTACACCCGACCTCCGTGGAGACTGGGCGCGCCAGCTCCCTGCAGTTAAAGGGTTCCCCTTAACTGAAGGGAACCGGCATTTCCCCATGCACCCGACCTCCACGGAGATCGGGCGCATGGCCTGCAGCCACTCCACTCTCTCAAGAGAGAAAGGAGAGGAGTGGCGGTGGGTGTTGGGGCTTGGGGGTGGGGCTTCCCCCAGCAGCCAGCTGGCTGGCGGCAGGTAGAAGCCCCCCAAAAGTGGGGACCCCTGCCACACTGCAGGGTTTGGCAACTCTAAACTGAACTCGTGACAGAGCAGCGTTGAAAGAACTGGTAACTGACCCAAGGTCACACCAGCAGCTGCATGTGGAAGAGTGGGGAATCAAACCCAGTTCTCCCAGATTAGAGTCCGTGCTCCTAAGCACTACACCAGACTGGCTCTCACATGCATATTCTTATTGCAGTCCTTAAAACAAGGTCAGTCAGGGTTAGGGTTACCAGCTCTAAGTTGGGAAATACCTGGAGATTTTGGGGGTGGAGCCTGAAGAGGGCAGAGTTCGGAGAGGGCAGGGACTTCCATGAGGTATAATGCCATAGAGTCCACCTTCCAGAGCGGCCATTTTCTCCAAGTGAACTGATCTCTGTTGCCTGGAGACCAGTTGCAATCCCAGGAGATCACCAGCCATCGCCTGGAGGTTGACAACCCTAGTGAGGGTACTACTAGGTTTACCAACTGTGACCTGGGAAATTCCTGGATATTTGTGGGGTTGTTTGTAGAGAGTGGAGTTTGGGGAGGCATTTCATCTGTAGTATACCCAGGGGTCATTTCGCAGAAAAAGAGGTTCAGGAGCTCATTAGCATCTCATTAGCATAACTTATTTGCATATGCCACACCCCCTGACACCAAGTGTGTCAGAAGGCAACACCCCCTGCTCAGGCTCCACTGACTATTTTAGATTACGAGCTTCTTGGGGGGCGGGGAACGTGCAGATCTGTCCTCACAGAGGAGTAGGGTTGCCAAATCCCCTCAAATGACTGTGGCCCCGCCCCCAGCGTTCCCGGCATCATCACGTCACATCCGGGTGACGTGCACACCGGGGTGGGGTTTCCCCCGGGGCCCGATTCCGCGGCGTCGGAAATCGGGCCTCCAAAGCGGGGGGAAATCTGCCCCCGGGGGGGAATTGGCAGCCCTACAAAGAGGAGGGAGAGCTTGTACCTGAATACAGAGGGGGTGGGGCTTGTTGCATGTGCCCGCTCCCTGGGCTCTTTACTGCCGGAGCTCCGCTCCTGTGCGCTCCTGCAGGAAATGACCCCTGAGTATACCATAGGGTCCACTTTCCAAAACAGCCATTTTCTCCAGGGGAACTGGTCTCTGTAGTCTGGAGATCAGTTGTAATTCTTGAAGATCTGCAGGCCCCACCTGGAGGTTGGCAACCTTAAAAGTAGGACCAGCATAGCCCTCTCTGATGTGTTACCTGCAAGGAGTCCTCCTTCTCCTCCCTCTCTCTTTTTGAGACGGCGGATGGTTCAAGAATATCGCTCATCCGGAGGATCTGGAACCATCCAGCGTTCGACCACCTTACTGTGCCCAACGCATGGATCTGCTGCAAGGCTCCTTAGACATTCACAATGGTGTGTCTGTCTGCCTGAAGCATGGCTCTAGACCGCCAGTGAATGGTTGGGGGGAGGGATGCAGAGGAGAAAAGGAAATGGTTGCTTGCTGCACAAAGGCTTCATAAATATGTGGCCTGCTAATGGGAAGCAGATTCAGCACAGCTTTGCCACAAGCAGAATTCTTCCAGTCATCAACAACGTTATGTCACAGCTGTGGAGTAGCCAAGCAAAGGGGGAGACGGTGGGGGGGAGTCATGTAAGGGTAATGTCGCCGCCGCAGAGACCACAAAGGGCTGGTTTGCAGGAGGGGGGGTATTGGCCACTGAGCCCCTGTTTGGAATGTAGCATTTCCACCCATGGTAGGCCATCGGCACTGGGGTGCAGTCTTATGCACCTAGGAGTCCCCAAGAGGAATTCAGAGAACAAGCAACCTGCAGCTTGTGGGGTTTTGTTTTCATTTTCTTTTTAGGGGGAAAAATATGCTTGTCTACATCATCAACTGAAATTGTCAGTCATTCCCTCCCCTGGGGAACCTGGGAACGGTGGCTCTGTGACTGGCTTGCTGAGGGGCTAACAAAAATTCCCTGCAGCCTTGCCAAACTACAATCCCCAGGATTCTTTGGGGGACAGTTAAAATGGTCTTAGAACCAATAGTCTGGCCTTGGAACACTGTTTCTGATTGTCCTTGAACACCCCCCCCCCCCAGAATTCATTCTTCAGCTTAGAATTTGCTGCTCGTTCCAAAGTTCAATTCTAGAAAGTACCATAATACAGGATACTGAGGACATGCGCAGTGGGTTTCCATCCGAGTTTAAAGTTCCTTGGTGGGTTTTTTTTGGGGGGGGCGGGGCGGGGGTGGAGGAGGAATCAAACTTCCAGTTCAAGAGCAATGGCTTTCAGGCATGCTTGGCCCCCAAGGACTAAGATTTCCAGATCAGGGCTACTGGTAGCATTGTTCCCTCTAAGCTGTGGAGGCTTGTGAGCAAAAGTTCTACTTTGTGAGGGTGTCGAGGGCAGCATAAAAGCTGTGAGCAAGTGATTTGGCTACTACATAAATTAGTTTGCTCTGGAGCCATCCTTCCTGAGCGAAGACAAAAATGTGTGAGACAGAGGCTGAAAAACTGTGAGCTAGATCAAACTAACTCAGCTTAGAGGGAACACTGACTGGTAGACTTGCCAGCCTCCACGTAGGGCCTGAGAATGACAACTTACCCAGGTATTTCCCAGTCTGGAGCTGGCAACTCTACATATAGGCTGCCTCATGTTGCTTCCATGTTTTCCTCAGGGGGACAAACAGCAGCTCTGGGAAAGTGTGGCTGAGGGCGCAAACCCAGTTAAAGAAAGGAGGGTTAACGCCAGGGGTCATTTAGTAGAAAAAGGCAGTCCTAGTTGGGCCTTTAATGCTTTCACCTTGGACTGTTTCCTGAGCTAGGGATGCCAGCCTCCAGGTGGGGCCTGGGGATCCCCTGGAATTATAGCTCATCTCCAAACTACAGAGTTCAGCTCCCCTAGAAAAAATGGATGCTTTGGAAGGTGGACATTATGACATTGTGCCCCACTGAGGTCCCTGTCCACCCCAGGCACCGTCCCCAAATCTCCAGGGCCGATTTCCCATAAGCCACTGCTTCGCGCTCGCTCTTCCCTTTGCCCTGATCCTACGTGTCAATTTCACACTATGTGCTAAGCGGCCGCATTTTGGCCTGCAGCTTCGCCCGATTTCCCCCGCGTCTACTCAATCCTCAAAAAGCACTACCACCAACTATTACCGTTAGTAACAACGGGGTAGTGGGTTGGCCCCTAACACTGTGCCACCAAACCCCTTCGGATGCAACTGGAGCCTCCCAATAGGACAGCAGATCACCAATGAAAATGTGCAGGCAGCACCCGGCGTGGCATCCTTTTAAAATAATGATTTTATTTTAAACTGCAGAACCTATAAGAAAGAATCCCCCATCCCGTCCGCTTTTTGTCAGCAAGCATTTTCTCCATTCCAGCACATGTAATCCGTGTGGTTCAAAGAAATGTCTCTAAATTCAGAGAAGGGAGTTAATTCTTCCACCGATCACCATGAGGCTTGGCTCATCCGCGTCTGTTTTTTCTTAACTTGAAGAAGAATCATAACAACTGTGTTCCAAAGCTAATTGTGGGTACATCTGGGCCACGGTGAAGTTCAAGAATGTAATTTGATTTCCAGATTTTCTTGGGTCTCCTCCGCTGCTAGTGGCGAGGGGCTTCTCCAAGCCAAATAACGAGAGATTTGTCTCAAGGAGAAGATCTTTTCTGGAGCCAGGTTGTGAGATCAAAGACCGGCAGCCAAATTTGGGGGCTGTCTCTGAATATCATTTTAAAAAAATTCACCAAACCACACAAAAACCATTTTCACCATTTCAATCCTGGTCCAGAAGAGAATTTAAATAGGACACAAAAGAGGACGGTGTGGCCCATCTATTGATTTTCAAAGTCTTTATTTATTTACAATACAACAACTCGTGGGCACTCAATGAAATTGCTGAGCAGTCGGGTTAGAATGGATAACGGAAGTACTTCTTCACCCAAAGAGTGATCAACACATGGAATTCACTGCCACAGGAGGTGGTTGCAGCTACAAGCATGGACAGCTTCAAGAGGGAACTAGATAAGCATATGGAGCAGAAGTCCATCAGTGGCCATTAGCCCCAAGGTATAGATAGGGACTCTCGGCCTGGGGCAAGTGATGCTCTGTCTTCTTGGTGCTTGGGGGGGCAACAGTGGGGGGGCTTCTAGTGTCCTCTAGTGGGGCCCGGCACCCCATCAAGAGAGAGCAGTTGGCAAGCCGCTCCCCCCGCCCCCCAGCCACAGGACCTCCGCCTTCGATTGATTTAGTTTCAGCCTGCTCTCTTTTAACCAACCAACCAGGGCATCATGACAACTCCCCCCCTCCCAGCCCCCCCCCCTTTGGTAGTGCTGATCCCCTGCAAAGGCAATCATGGTGGCCTCTCAGCCTACTTTATCTTCAAGACGACCCAGGATGAATTAAGTGGGCTCTCCTTTCAGACAGGTTTGTGTGGAACGAATCTCTCCCCGTCCAGGCTCTTGGGTGCTGCACTGAACAAGACTGACCAAGCATGAGAACTTGATGGCTGCGTCGGGGGGGGGCATGGGGGGCAGAGATCAGATGGCCAAGTCCCGATTGGGAAGGGCAGAGGCTGGGGAGGGAGCTTTGCAGGGATGTGATACCAGAGGACCTACCCAGCAAAGGGAAAAGATCTCTGTAATCTGGAGATGAGTCGTAATTCCAGAAATACTCCAGGTTCTGCCTGGAGGCTGGCAACCCTAGGTAGAGGGTCCGTGGATCCCCCCCCCCAGCTCATTGGTGTCACAACAAACTTGGTTTCCCCTCCCTCCCAACGACAGTCATGTAAGATAGTGCCTGAATGCTCTGTCACTGCTCAGTGACGCAGGGTTGCTTCAGTAGGGTTGCCAACTCTGGGTTGAGAAATTCCTGGGTTTTTTGGGGGGTGGAGCCTGGGGAGGGCGGGGTTTGGGGAGGGGAGGGGCCTCAGGGGCCTATAATTCCATAGTCCACCCTCCAAAGCAACCATTTCTTCCAGGGGAACTGATCTCTGTCATCTGGAGATCAGTTGTAATTTTGGAGATCTCCAGGCCCCACCTGCAGATTGGCAACCCTAGTGTGGTGGCATTCGGACTCAAACACGGCAGCAACCCATAAGAGGGTGAGCTGAGTATCTGTAGGAAAAGCAGTGCCAGAAAAGTGCCCCTTTTCTGCAACATTTCAGAAAGCTCCTGTTGTTCAGTCGCACAGTCGAGTCCGACTCTTCGCGACCCCCTGGACCACACATCACGCCAGGCCCTCCTGTCCTCTGGAGTTTGCTCAATATCATGCTTGCTGCATCGATAACACTGTCCAACCATCTCATCCTTTCCCTTCCCTCAGTTTTGTAGAAATGGTTGTTCATTTTACTCAAGGAGCCTTGTCTCTGTTTGAGGTTAATGGTCCAGTAGAATGATGGCTCAAGTGGTTAAGACACTGAACTGCAGACCGGAAGGTCTGTAGCTCAGCAGTTCGAGACCTGAGTGCCGCATGACGGAGTGAGCTCCCGTCTCTGGTCCCAGCTCCTGCCAACCCAGCAGTTTGAAAGCAAGAAATTGCAAGTAGATAAACAGGTACTGCTTTAGTGGGAACTGGTAACAGCGTTCCGTGTGCCTCGGTGTTTAGTCATGCTGGCCACATGACCACGGAAACATCTTCGGACAGCGCTGGCTCTTCGGCTTGGAAACGGGGATGAGCACCACAACCCTAGAGTCGGATTCGACTGGCTTTTGAGCAAGAGGAACCTTTATCTTAGAATGATTTAAAAACAAAACCAAACCCAACAACAACTAGGATTGAAATGGGCAAGAAATCATTCTCCTGGAAGATCCTGATATGCGGCCACGTGGGAGGCCCCGGGCACATATCAGGATCAAGTCTGATTTCTTATGTGCTAGCAGGTTGGAGAAGGCTTCCTGGATCAGAGTCAGGAGAATGGTGGTTTTCATTTGTCTGCAGCTGCTCAGAACACATCTGGGAGACACGGAGGAGGGGTTGCCAAGGGGAAGGCGAGGGGGTGGGATGCAGGAGCAAGCAGGGTGTTGAGGGCAGCAAGACCACAGCCTGCCGGAGCGGCTTTTTGCGTGGCTTGGCGTGTCATCTTTTGAGAAGTGAGCGAAAGGCTTGTAATTACAGGGTGGTTTAGTGCAAGGGTCTTTAAAATGCAGGCTCTCTTTCAGGTTCCAGCACTGTCCAGAGTAACTTTGCGTGCAATAAAAGATGATCTCCTTCGGTGGTTGATTAAATTAACGTGGATGAACAGAGGGGGAGGGGGAGGTGTTTGGCAAATGGAGAGCTTCCACAGACGGTTTGCATTTGACTGTTGTCTGCACCCATGTAAGAGCGTCAAGCGGATGTAGCGGAGAAAGGATCTCTTCATTAATGGATAGAACTTGTAGCTCAGGCACATTCTTGTTGTATTTTTCCACTGTTTATCCCAAGGAGCTCAGAGCTGTTCGTGTGGGGTGGCCAGCTCTGGACTGGGAAATTCCTAGAGAGTTTGGGGGGGGGTTGCAGGCTGAGGAAGGCGGGGTTTAGGGAGGGGAGGGACTTCAATGAGGTCTAGCGCCGTGGAGTCCATTTTTCAGGACAGCCATTTTCTCCAGGTTATCTGATCTCTTTGCCTGGAGATCCTTTGTAATCCCTGGAGATCTTCAGCCACCACCTGGAGGTTGGCAGGCCTAGTTTTCAGCCCCCCCCCCCCCAAAAAAAAAACAGGGAAACACCAGAAGGGCAGAGT
>NW_015174875.1:569162-571142 GCF_001447785.1 Gekko japonicus | reverse complement strand
AGAGGGAGGGACAGAAATAAGGAGGGAAAGGTGGAAAGAAGGAAAGGAGGGGGAAAAAGGAAAAAAGGAAAGGAAAGAAAGAGAAGGAAAGAAGGAGCGAAAGAGGGGGGAAAGAGGGAGAGAATGAGGAGGGGCGGGGCTTGTTGCATGTGCCCGCCCCCTGGGCTCTTTACTGCTGGAGCTCCACTCCTGTGCGCTCCTGCAGGAAATGACCCCTGGTCCCCTCCCTCCATTTTATCCCCAGGACAACCTTCTGGGATAGGTGAGGTTGTCTGGTCCAAGGTCACCCAGACAGCTTCATGGAAGAATACGGATTCGAACCCAGACCTCCCCCTTTCCCTCCTCCTAACTGCTCCACCAAGCTGGCTGTTCGGAGGCAATGCAGGTATTGAGATTGGTCTGGAACTCTTGGCTCAAGGTTATGAAGTTGCTGAGTTCCAGACTTTCATGGCTTCCTTTGGAAAGAAGGATCACCCCATCAGACAGATTTCAGGCGGCACCATAGAAGAGGGAGCTCCCTCTGGGCTCCCAGCTTATGTCCTTAGACTGCAGCAGCAGCAGCCAGGTCCCCCCCCCCCAATTATTTATCTCCTAGAGTCAGAAACTGCACTCTTTGTTCGGTTGAGGCAGACAGCGACAACTCCCAGCGCAACAAGAGAGTTCTTGTTTCGCATCAAGACCCTTGTCATCAGGCCGACGGAGGCTGGGCAAATTTGTGGTCATGTTAGCAGGACTTGCCAACTTTTTATGCAAACAAATAAAACCATGCATGCGTGTCGGTGGAGGAGGAGGACCGTCCCCTTCTCCCCGAGCTGTAGGAAAGGAATGGAGAACAACCTGGCTGCTTCCCTCCCTCAGTCTCAATTTGGTGTAGTGTAGTGTGGTGGTTAAGTGTGTGGACTCTAATCTGGGAGAGCTGGGTTTGATCCCCCACTCCTCCACTCACAGCTGCTGGATGACCTTGGGCAAGCAGTAGTTCTCTCAGAGTTGTTATCTCAAGGGCAGTCCTGGAAAGAGCTCTCTCAACCCCAGGGTGTCTGTTATGGGGAGGAGAAGCGAAAGGAGTTTGTAAGCCGCTCTGAGACTCCGAGTGTGTGTGGGGGTTATAAATCCAATCTCCTCCTCCTCCTTCTCTTCTTCGTCTTGGATGTGGCCACCTGTGCTGAGGCCCAGGTGTTGTGCCTGCCAGTATTTTCTGCTGGGGATAAAAGCAGTCCAGGGCATCCGTTTCCAATGGGGGAAACAGTGCAGGACTCCCTTCCCCAGCGTCAGGCTGGGACCCCAAACCATATTGCCTCCCTACCCACCACGGTTGCTTTGTTAGTCCCAAGGACAGGTGTGGCGTTCCAGGCGTGGTGTTGCATTTGGCTCTCATTCCTGCCTTAAAAAGGGGCGATGCACAGGAAAGGGGGGGATGCACCAGTACCAGGACCAGAGCCTTCTCAGTGGCGGCTCCTTACTGGTGGAACGAGCTCCCGGAGGAGATCAGGGCCCTGCGGGACCTTTTACAGTTCCGCAGGGCCTGTAAGACGGAGCTCTTCCGCCAGGCCTTTCTCCCCCACCCCGGTTTCTTTGTTAGTCCCAAGGTCAGGTGTGGCGTTCCAGGCGTGGTGTTGCATTTGGCTCTCATTCCTGCCTTAAAAGGGGGGGGGGGTGCACAGGAAAGCAGATCAAGCGCAGCAGAGAGGAGATGATCCTCAAGAGCTTTTCTTATCAAGTCTGAGGTAGGGAAGGAGGGGATTTCTCTGAAGGGCTGGGTTGCCAACTTCCAGGTGGGATGTGGAGTTCCTCTGGAAGTTCAACTGAAGAAGAAGAAGATTGGATGTATACCCCATGGCCCTTCACTACCCAAAGGTGTCTCAGAGCGGCTTACAAACTCTTCTCCCTCCCCCTCCCCACAACAGACACCCTGGGAGGTAGGCGGGACTGAGAGAGCTCTTGACAGAAACGGCTCTTTTTCGAGAACAGCTCTTATCAGAA
>NW_015174875.1:567136-568734 GCF_001447785.1 Gekko japonicus | reverse complement strand
CACTACACCAAGCTGGCTCTCTACGCACTGCAGAGATCAGTTCCCCAGGAGAAAGCAGCAACTTCAGAGGGTGGACTCTTTGGTATGAGACCCCTGCTGAGGTCCCTCCCTCCCTCCCCCAAACTCCTCCCTCCCCAGGCTCAACCTGCCTTGTGCAGGGGGTTGGACAAGATGTTAGTGGAGGCCCCTTCCAACTCTATGATTCTACGACCCTTAAATCCCCAAGAATTTCCTAACTCAGAGCTAGCAACCTTGCAGAAGGTGTGAATTGGCTGCTGCTGAATTGCTGTGGGCAGTTCTGTGGAGATTGTTTAGGACTTGGCTGGAAGGAGGAGGGTTCCCTTGCCTCCATCTTTTAGGGAGGGGGGGTGTCTGTGGGTGTGGAAAGCCATTGAGTGGGGAGAGGGAAAGAAGATGCAGGTTTGCTCGTCTCAGAACATTCTGGGGGACCTCTTTGTTGGGTCCCCTGCATTGTCTGGGGAAATATTTGACCATGTTCTGGGGAGGCTCCATCCCACCAGGTGGAATGTGTGTGTGTGTGCCTGCCAGGTAGGGTTGCCAGCTCTGGGTTGGGAAATACCTGGAGATTTTGGGGGTGCAGCCTGAGGAGGGCGGGGTTTAGGGAGGGGAGGGACTTCAGAGGAGTCTAATGCCATAGAGTCCACCTTCCAAAGCAGCCATTTTCTCCAGGTGAACCAATCTCTGTCACCTGGAGATCAGGTATAATAGCAGGAGATCAGTTATAATAGCCAGGACATGGGCCCTATTGGAGGAAGAGCAGTAGTGAGAGGATTCTTGGTGTTTGTGGTGAGACCGGCATTGATGGACCTTACTCCGATCCTGCAAGACATTTATCTTTGTTCATCCTTTGGCACAGGGGATGGAGGGTTTTAATTGTTTCAGCACTATTCAGGGTTACCCTGCCTACACCAGCACTTAGATAACAAGCGTGGGTGGGTGGGAGAAAATTCTTGACCTCCCAAAGCTCCCCGTCGCACCAGTCCCACAAACTTGCAACTGATACTTGGGCGACAGAACCAGGAAAGTGGATGGTGTCATGGCCTACCTAGTAGTTAGGGTTTCCAGGTCCCCCCGGCCACTGATGCGGGATGGAGCGGGGGGGGGGTAGGGTTGCCAGAATCAGGTTGGGAATCTCCTGGGGATTTGGGGAGGAAGGCTGGGGAGGACCAGGGCCTCAGTGAGGTGCAATGCCAGAGTCTCCCCTCCAAAGCAACCCCTTTCTCCAAGGGAACTGATCTCCGTGGCCTGGAGCAGTGCTCCCTCTAAGCTGAGTATGTGTGAGCTGGCTCACAGTTTTTTAGCCTCTGTCTCGCACCTTTTTGCCTTAGCTCAGGAAGGAGGGCTCCAGAGCAAACTAATTTATGCAGCAGCCAAATCGCTCGCTCACAACTTTAATGCCAGTAGCTCACGAAGTAGCATTTTTGCTCACAGGACTCCACAGCTTAGAGGGAGCATTGGTCTGAAGTTAATTCTAGTGGACCCCCAGGTCCCACCTGGAGGCTGGCATCCCTGCTGGTAGCTATTCTTAAGGAAGGTGTCAGCATAAATCAGTGGCTGGCTTTCGAGTTCTGAAAAAT
>NW_015174875.1:556036-567103 GCF_001447785.1 Gekko japonicus | reverse complement strand
GCAAAAGCGAGGGGTGACCCCTGCAAAAGGTTGCTGGCTGATTAGGGGAGGAAGTGAGCGTGACCCCCCCACCCAGGGCAGTCTGAGAAGGGAAGCCACTTCATACGTGGCCCAGCCTGGGTAGGGCCGCAATTTAAAGCAGGAACTTCTCAGGGGGTATAAATCCCAAGGAAAGCTGCCGCTATCTTATCTTGAAACCTTGGCCTTCCTTACCAGTTGTTTCGAGTGTGATACGGTAGATGAAGGAGGGGGAGGGGGGAGGTTATTTATGAAGACAGTCTGTGGGTTCACGCCCAGGTCCCGATGCCCGTGTGCACCATCTATTCCGTACCAGGCAAAGAAAGTTAACTGGTGAGAAATTGGCTCCGTCCTTTCTCTTGAACATCCTTTCTCTTGAACGTGGCTGTTGATCGTAACTGTTATTCTGGGGGAACACCCAACGCAGGCCGCAACGCCTTCACACTTCTAGAAGTGAATGGCATGAGCGGCTGTTCTGAAGTGCTCCCACACCAACCCAAGTGGAAAAAACGTGGTTGCTTCACAGAATAACTAGGGTTGGCTGGGGGGTGGGTGCTTCCAGGTGGATCCTATCCAGTGGGCATGTGGCTAATTCTTCTACCTCCCTCATTGCTCGCACATGTTCAGTCCCTTTTTGTGGATGGATGTCTAATGTTTCCCGAGACCATAAAGCAGTTTGTAAAAATATAATACGAGCATTGGCGTGGAACTTGGGCTGAAGAAAAGCTATACGACTCTAGTATATTTATATTGTTTATTCAGAGCTAAACTCTGCGATTCTCTCTTTCCAAGGAGGACAGACCAGACATGATTACAAAAGGAATGTAGTTAGTTTTCTCAACTAATTTCCTTCACTCCTGTCCTCGCCATTCCTAGCTCTTTTGCTTGCCTTCCCATGGGTATACTGTACAGTGTAGACAGATTTAAAAACTATGAAAGGGGTAGAACAACATTTGAGTCCACTGGCACCTTTAAGACCAACAAAGATTTATTACAAAGGAATTTCAGGAACAGAATGGAAAGGGAAGTTGCTAAATTACAAGTTATTACAACACTTGGAACAAAAACTTTCCCAGGACTCAACAGGGATATAGGGTTTTTATCCCATTATGTATGCTAACTCATTCAGTCCTCGCATATGTCTTCTCAGCAAGAAGGACTATAAATCCTCTGTATTTTAGTCCCTGTTCACACTAGACGGTTTGGGCCGGGAGAGGGACGGATCGGGGCCGCAGCAAACGGGCGCGATCCCACAGCAACATCTGGGAATCGTGCTGCGCCCATTCCCAGCCCGTTCCCAATCCGACCCTCCCGGCCAAAACCCGCAGCAAAAAAGAACCACCTACCTAGGTGGTTCTTTCCGAAGGGCCGCATCACTGCCGGCCGTGGAATCGCCGGTGCGTCTTTTCGCCAGCGCATCCCCAGCCCCCAGCCGTACTGTGCATGCTCGAGCATGCGCAGTTCGGCAGCCTCCCCCTCCCACTCGTCTCTTCCTCCCCAGCATCTGATCGTGCCGGGGAGCAATGGCGCCACAGCTCAGGGAATCGTGGGATCCCACCACGGCGTCTCTTTTTTGGCGCGGCTTTTAGAAGCCACGCTTTGCCCAGTGTTTTCCCTGCCGTGTGGCAGGGGCCTTAGTGTATTTCTTTTGCAGAATGTATTATAATACTGAATGTAATGGAAGGGCTTTGGGGTTGTTTGAGGGGGATGTAGGGTCAAGTGGCCTCCGTGCCTGAGAGGAGAGAATGAAGATTCCCAGTCACTTCCCACAATTAGAAAAGACACCTTTACACATTCATCTGCTCGTTTGACATATTAATTGCTTTACAACTGTTGACCTTATAACCTTAACTTGTTATTTAGTGTCTCTTTGCATGTCTTGAACATCATCATGTTACATGTTAATTTGCTGTTCATTCTCTGGCTATAAATCTGAACCTTCCATTCCATTCTAATGTATTTGATAAAGTGAGGAGACACAGGAAAGCTCATACCTTGAATGTTGGTCTTAGAGGTGCCCCCACTGGACTCTCGATTTGTTCTAAAGTGTAATTCTGGGTGTAAGCTTTCGTGTAAGCATATACCCAGGATTAAACTTTGCAGGTCTTCAAGGTGCCCCTGGACTCAAACGTTGTTCTGATGCTTCAGATCAACACGGGTACCCCACCTGAATCTATTAAAGGGATAGTCTTGTAAATAGACATGGGGCTCACTTGCAGACACACAACAGGCAGTTTCCTTGTTTCACTATTCTCTGGTGGGAAGGTTGGTCTTGTTCCTGTTTCACAAGTTGGGAAAACACTTTTGAGGGAAAGAACCTCATCATCCTGAACCAGTGAGTAGGCTTTCAAAAGTGCAACAGGCCGCCCAGGGCTCAGAATGGCCTGTCTCCTTTTGTTTTCCTGTGCTCATAAGTGTGTTCCTGTCTCTGTAGTGTGGCCAGACAATAGCTCTAACCAGTGTTCCCCCTAAGCTGAGTTAGTGTGAGCTAGCTCACAGTTTTGTAGCCTCTTGTTCACACATTTTTGTCTTGGCTCAGGAAGGAGGGCTCCAGAGCAAACTAATTCATGCAGCAGCCAAATCGCTCGCTCACCACTTTAATGCCAGTTGCTCACAAAGCAGGATTTTTGCTCACAGGACTTTACAGCTTAGAGGGAGCATTGGCTGTAACTGGTTTCTCAATTCAAACATGACACCGAACCATGGTTAAGACAAACCGTGGCTTGCGAAGGATTTCTAACGATGGTTTCTGAGCCTAGTTTGCATTCTGCAAGCCAGGGTTTGTGAACAGAAACATCTTGCCAAACCAAGGTTATATTTTCTTAATACATGGTTTTGCACAATATCGATATTGATCAAGTGCTTGAATGGGTGCAGATAGGGCTGCGAACCTCCAGGTGGTGGCGGGAGATCTCCTGGGATTACAACTGGCCTCCAGGCGACAGAGGTCAGTTCACCTGGAGAAAATGGACACTTTGGAAGGTGGGCTCTAAGGCATTATATACCCCACTGGAGTCCCTCCCCTCCCCAAATCTCACCCTCCTCAGGCTCCACCCCCCAAATCTCCAGGTGTTTCCCAACTTGGAGCTGGCCACCCTAGGTGTAGCGGGCTGGACTGATATAGCCCCGTCCCGGGTTGCTCTGTAGGCCAGGCCCCAACCTCAGGCCATGCGCTCCCTGGCTGAAGCCCCGGAGTCTCTGACAATCTCCTTCAGTTCTGCACGTCTTCCTTTATCGTTTTTCCACAGTGTACATTTATCAGCCATTTTCCTTGCAAGCTTTCTGCTGCAGCCAAGCCATTTTTGGCAAAGTCAATAAATATTGGTCCTGCCTGTATTGTCCTTGGCATGAGGCTGCTGCTTAAACCTGCGGTTGAATCAAGTGGCTATGAATTAAATGTGCAGAAAATATCTCCTCTTTGGGCCGATGGCTTGGCCGGCTGGGTTTTGTGTGTGTGTGTGTTTGCTCCCAGAAGAGGTGTCTGGAGACCTCTTTGTTTAATTGTTACGTCAATGTCTTTGTCCAACATTGTGCTTGGATGACACATGGGCAGATGTACAGCCTGGTTTGCAAGGGGGAATCGTTTTGGGCAGAGTGCAGGCCAATGTAATTGTCCGACTTGAGAAAAACTGTAGTGGAGGGAGGTTGCTGTTTGTTTGCTCAGACTCTCTTCCAGAGCGGTACTGGCTGCCGTGCACCACAACACTGCAAGCAAGGGAGAGCCATTTTACACAGACCTCTCACTGTGGATTAGCAGATTGTTTTCAGTCATTGACCAGGAAGGGTTATTTTGTGCCAGGAATCTAATTGCTCCCACTTCTGACTGACGGCAAGAAGAAGTCTTAAAGGAGCCCTGGCTTTTGGAGAATCAATTCTTAAGGCTTAATGCTGGGGCTTTGTGAGGTTTTTGCTTCAGAATTATACCTGTAGGTAAAGCCTTCAGATGGGGCCGCAGTGGCTCAGAGGTTAAGGCGCTGAGTTGCAGACTGGAAGGTCGGTAGCTCGGCAGTTCGAGACCCGAGTGTGCCACATGACGGAGTGAGCTCCCGTCTCTGGCCCCAGCTCCTGTCAACCTAGCAGTTTGAAAGCAAGAAATTGCAAGTAGATGAATAGGCACCGCTTTGGTGGGAAGGTAACAGCGTTCCATGTGCCTCGGCGTTTAGTCATGCCGGCCACATGACCACGGAAACGTCTTTGGACAGTGCTGGCTCTTCGGCTTGGAAACGGGCATGAGCACCACCCCCTAGAGTCAGATTTGACTGGCTTTCGAGCAAGGGAGCTTTCGAGCTTTTGAGCAAGGGAACCTTTACCTTTACTTAAAGCCTTCAGAGGCAGAAATGCTCATTTGCATTACAAATTCCTCACTTCTCCTTTCTTTTCTATATTAAATAACAAGCAGAGATTCACGTAAATAAGCAGAAGAAAGGCTCGACTGTGATTTAAGGGCATTTTTGCATCTGATGTTCAAATTGCCTTTGAACCCATCTTCATAAATATGTGATTGCCATTAATACAGAATAGAAAGTTCAGTTATGCATTTGGAGAGGGGGAGAAGATGGCATTTAAAAAAATCTGTGTCGGTGGGCTAACTCATCGTAATCTGGTGTAAATGGATTAGTTTCCTGGATAACTACAAAATGAATTCAGCTTCTGGATTGGATCCAGAGTTGATCCCATGGTTCCCGTCATCTCTGCACGCAGCAGCATTCAGGGGCATTGTTGACTAAGAAAACTGTGGCTCTCCTCTTCCTTCTGGAATCTAACCTAATTTGCCAGAGTTTCTTTGTGGCACTTCTGGGGCCCTCAATAACTGAGCAAAAATTCAGAGGAGGGGTGACAGGAACCGTGCCAAAGGGACTGAGGCAGCCACTTGGCTGTAGTAGTAGATCAAGCCAGATGTCAGAGGATCTGGGATCCCATTTGCAGTGAAACTGGGGGAAGGAATGCCTAAAAATAGGGCGACCAACATGCCTCCTTCCCCAACAATTTGGAATCTGCTCTAGTCCTAGATTTCTAGGATCATGGAACAATCAGGTGAGATTGTGAAGGAGCTTCCTCCAGGATACAAAATTAAGAAGGCCCCCGTGTGGATAAGAGGATTGTGAATAACAGCACAAATCCCCCCCAAAAGAGTGTCCTGCTTCTGAAGGAGGAGAAAGAAAGAATGTTGGCTTTTGACATGGACAGTGTAATACATTTATTTACTTAACTGATTTCTGCCCTGCTTCTCTCCCCAGCCGGGGACCCAAAGCCGCTCCCATCCTGCTCCTCTCCTCCATTTTACCCTCCCAGCAACAACCCTGTGAGGCAGGTCAGGCTGAGAGAACGGGACTGGCCCAAGGTCACTCTGCAAGCTCCCAGGGCATGTGGGGATTGGAACCTGCATCCTCCAGATATTAGTCCAACACTCTTAACCATAACACCACCCTGGCATGCGTATGAGCCATACATTTGGAACCCAGTCTGCAGCCCCACGACTGCAAACCGCAATGGGGACCATTTCTAGTGCTGGTAACCCAGGTTTAACTCCCCCCCCCCAGGCTCCACCTGAAGAAACGTTCTCAAAGATGCATGCAGAAATGCATGGAGGATCCAGGGAGCCGGCCCACCTCCCTCTTTGCCAACAGAATTACAAGACACGTTTTTACTGCTCAGCCTTTATTACGGGTGGTAATAATTTCAGCCAGACATAACACGGGGAATTATCTTTATGGTCCCCCTAATGGTACTTTGCTTCACCATTTAGAGACCCAAAGGTACTTCTGTGCCTTGTTGGGTCTTTAAAAAAAATGCTTGCCTCATTTAACTAGGGCAGTTGGGCTGTTAGAACTGTTATAATCTCACCGCTTGGAGTGGAAACTCCCTGCCACCAAGCAATTACACGAAAAGAGAATATTAAAAAATGTACTAGTTTCTAACATAATTTAAAAGCAACTCTGTAGAGCGAACGTGGCCGCCGCCAATTTTTCCGACCATAGGTTTGGGTTGTGAAATACCTGGAGATTTTGGGGGTGGGCAGAGTTTGGGGAGAGGAGGGACTTCTGTGGGGTATAATGCCATAGAGCCCACCTTCTGAAGCAGCCATTTTCTCCAGGGATCGGAACCCTGGCCTTCCTAGTCTAACCACTGTGCAATACTGCCCTTCACGGTTTCCTAATTCTCTGAGGCTCCAGTCTTTTAGATGGTTGCCGTCCCCGGTAAAATGAAAGACGTCGCTCATGAATTTGTGAGTTTTTACGTAATTCTCTCTGCCACATTTCTCCCCAAAGCCCCCAGCTGCTTTTAAACACATTTGGAGTTAGGGTTGCCAACCTCCAGGTGGGTCCTGGGGATCCCCTGGAATTTTACCTGATCTCCAGACTGCAGGTATCAGTTTCCTTGGAGAAAATGGCTGCTTTGGAGGTTGGACTCTGGCATAATACCTCCCTCAGGTTCCCAAACTCCACCCTTCCCAGGCTCCACCCAACAATCTCCAGGAATTTCCCAACCTGAAGTTGGCAAACCTATCTGGAGTTCTATGGCGATGGACCCTGCACCAAAATAAAAAGGTTGAGATGTGTGTGCTTAAGGTTTATGTGATGCTTGCTGAAAGTCTGCTGGAACTCTGGATGCAAAAGAATCAGAATCATAGAATCATAGAGTTGGAGGAGACTTCCGGGGTCATCTAGTCCAACCCCCTGCACAATGCAGAAAACTCACAACTACCTGCCCCCACCACACCCCCAGTGACCCCTGCTGCATGCTCAGAAGATGGCAAGAAAACCTCCAGGATCGCTGGCCAAAGTGGCCTGGAGAAAAATCGCTTCCTGACCCCAAAGTGGTGATCAGCATTTCCCTGTGTGTGTAAGAAAGGGCCACGAGACCTAAGTACAGACGTTTCTTTTAGAGGAGGCAGATTCTGCACCTCTTCTCATATCAAGTTGGTGGGTTCTGCAAGTCTCTTTTTTCCCTACAACATCCCTCAATTATTACTTTTTTTTAACGCAGAAGTCATGGGCCGCACCCACACAGTGTGGTGGGACAGTGCGCTATTATTGCGCTACTGCAGTAATTCAAACCGAGATTCTTCCTCTGTGGGCAAAATACTCTAGTTGTGAATGATTCCTGCCTGCATTGATTGCACAATGTCTGTCAGTGCTCAGATGCCACCGAAATAACATTAGTTGTAGCTCTTTGCCATAGATACATAACTTCAGTATTCAACAGTTTGAAGCATGCATGTGTGTTCCCTTCAACCCGGATCTATCATTTTGAGCAGTTATGAACAGGAAATTGTTGGGGTTTTTTTATAAGCGGGATTCAAAAACATTCTCCTACCTGCACTGCACATTTTGTCTCCAGCCCTCCTAACTGAAAGAGTCTTGAAATGTTGATTGCTTTTGCTGCCTCTGCTGCCTCTCACATGCACACTTCCCCTCGCCTGCATTGTCTTGTTAGCAAGTCACCCTCCTTTCATTTCGTGAGCCTGCCGGGTTTTCAGCACAGCGGAGCATTAAGAAACCCACCCCCCCTTTTAAAATGCTTGCAGGCTTGCTGGCGGGCCAAGAATTCTGCTCCCGCTTACTAAAGGCGCTGCATGAACATCTGAGGCAGGTCAACAGAAGCCATTTTATTCAGGGAACCACCAAGTCCAGCAGGGACCAGTGGTTGCCAACCTCCAGGTGAGGGCTGGAGGTCTCTTGGAATCACACCTGATCCCTAGATGACATAATTCGCTTATTTACTTATTTAAAACATTTCTTCCACTTCTCCTGGAGAAAATGGCTGCTCTGGAAGGTGGACTACATGGCATTCTACCCTACCAAGGTCTCTCCCCTGCCATCTCCAGGTATTTCTGAGCTTAGGGTTGGCAACTCTAGTTGAAGGGCATCCACACCAGAAAGTGGGCGGGGCCAGGAGGGAGCCTTTTCCCAGCAAGGCTTCGAATTGGCTATTGGAGATTTGTTTGGCTGTGCAGATTTTTAAAAAATGTTCCTTCGGCGGCAGCTGCCACCACAGCAGAATGATCGTCACTGTGTGACTTGAAGGTAAGCTGTGGCAGCCGTTTTGTGGTTGGCTCCGCCTCCTGCAGCAGCCATTTTGTCAGCATTCCAAAGCTGCTTGCAGGGCTGAAACGGGCTGGGGACCCCTCCCCTAGCTGCCCAAAGAGCATGGGAAGCATCACATGGCGCATGGTGGGTTCCTTCCACCCAGGGTCCATTCCTTTTTGTCCCCTGCAGAGGTGTTCGAAGCAGCAAGAGCCGTCACGGAGAGATTCTCCATTCTGTCTGCCGCCCCACAAGCCAAGAGGGTTGTTCCGGCGGAGGACGGTGTCCAAAGAGAAAACAGGGCCAGGATCGACTCAGGCAGCCCAGTCCTTCACCTGTCGTTGCCTCATGAGCAATGTTCCCGTTCTGCGTGATTGTGCCGGTGCGCGTATTTCCCCTGGCTAGCCTCCTTGACGCGCATGTGCTGACGGATGAAACCTCGGTGTGCCGCCGTCACATCTTGTGCGCAAAAAATCCTACTTTGTGAGCTCCTGGCATTAAAGTTGTGAGCGAGCAATTTGGCTATGGCCTAAATTAGTTTGCTCCGGAGCCCTCCTTCCTGAGCCAAGACAAAAGTGTGTGAGCCGGAGGCTAAAAAACTGTGAGCTAGCTCACACTAACTCAGCTTGGAGGGAACACTGCTCATGAGCCTAATGGGAGGGGCAGGAGGGGCAATAATGCTTCATTTAGACCCTGTGGGGACCCAAAGCAGCTGATATCATTCTCCTCTCCTCCATTTTATCCTCACAACAACATCCGTTTGAGGTAGGTGAGGATGAGAGCATGTGAAGTAGTTCAGCATTCTTTTATTCTTTTATTTTTTTATTATCTAGTTTTCCAACAAATAAAACAAAACACAAACAAAGCAATAGTGCCATACTGGGGACAGCAAAACCGATCCAGAATCATAAAAACAAACCGTGGCCAGTGTTCCCTCTAAGCTGAGTTAGGGTGAGCTAGCTCACAGTTTTTTAGCCTCTGTCTCACACATTTTTGTCTTAGCTCAGGGAGGATGGTTCCAGAGTAAACTGATTTATGCAGTAGCCAAATCACTCGCTCACAACTTTAATACCTGTAGCTCACAAAGTAGAATGTTTGCTCACAAGACTCCACAGCTTAGAGGGAACATTGACCGTGGCCCCATTCACACACCGAATTTGCTGCAGGAGAGCCACGAATGCTGGGCGGATTTTCAGGGCACGATCACATCGCAACATCTGGCAAGCGTAGCGCACCCATGGCCAACCCGTGGCGTGCTGCTGAAGCGGCGCAGTTAAAAAGTATCTCAACAAGTGTACTAGCAAATGGTTTGCCTTGGGCTGTTGACAGAATCGTTCTGCGTGATTGTGCCGGTGCGCGGCTTTCCCCTGGCTGGCCTCCTTGATGCGCATGTGCTGACGGATGAAACCTCGGTGTGCCGCCGTCACATCTGATCGTGTTCTGGCGGGTCTAATTGCGCCGGCGCAAAGATCCACACCTCCCCCCCCGCGCGTTATCTGGCCCGTGTGACCAGGGCCCTTATAGAAGAAGAAGAAGAGATTGGATTTATACCCCGCCCTTCACTCTGAGTCTCAGAGCGGCTGACAAACTCCTTCCCTTCCTCTCCCCACAACAGACACCCTGTGAGGTAGGTGGGGCTGAGAGAGCTCTTTTGAGGACTGCTCTTGAGAGGACAGCTCTGGGAGAACTTGTGATTGACCCAAGGTCACCCACTACAAACCCTTCGTCTGTCTACCTGCGTCCCCCCCCCATCCAGAAACAAGAAAGAAAGGGGGGGGGGAGCCAGAAGACTTGGAAAGGGATGAGCGAAAACATAATTTATTTGAGTACAAACTTGTAGGCCAAGCTCCGTTCTCTTTGATCCCATCCCTGACATGCAATTTCATGAGTCATCAAAGAAATATTTCCGTTTCATTTTTGAAAAGCCATAAGCAGACAATATTATGCGGGGGGGGGGACCTTGCAGCACAGCATTCCCCCCTTCCCAGATGCTCGAGGGTCTGGTTGTGTCCCCTTTCCTGGCCCCTGTGCCCCTGGGGAAGGGTCAGACAATCAACACAGAATAGCTCCAGTTCGACCAGAGTGAAACATAGGATGAATCCACATCCCACAAGCATCAATCCCTCTTCCAAATCACCTTCTGTTCTCTGTAAAGAGGGGGGGGGGGAAATCAGCACCAGTTTCCAGTTCCAATATTTGTTTCTCCCATCATAGACTCAAGGCAGGGAGCTTTGACAGAACTCCTAAGCTCAGTATCCTGCACCCTCCAACCAAACCCCGGATACAGGCATTTCCCTGTCTGAATTCCCAGCTTCTGTTAAAAAAATGTTTCTAGCCCTTTCTGCTGCAGAAGTCTAAGGGGAAATGTGCCAATAGTTTTTGCCCTGATTGCCTGGGGAGGGATGGGGAAGCTCCAAGTGGGTTGGAACTGAGCTGGTTAACCCTTTCTTCTTTTTTTATATAACCCCCGAAGGGATATTTTTTATTTTGCAATAGACTGCCAACCTAGCAGTTCGAAAGCAAGAAATTGCAAGTAGATAAATAGGGACCACTTCGGTGGGAAGGTAACAGCGTTCCGTGCGCTTTGGTGTTTAGTCATGCCGGCCACATGACCACGGAAACGTCTTCGGACAGCGCTGGCTCTTTGGCTTTGTAACGGAGATGAGCACCGCAACCCTAGAGTCGGATTCAACTGGCTTTTGAGCAAGGGAACCTTTACCTTTACCTTTACAGAACTACAAAGAAAATATTGGGAAGGGAACTACAACTAGGGATAAAGGAAAGATAACCACACTATGCTAAAACCCCAAGAGGAGGAGATCTTATCCCTGTTAATATAAGTGTTAGTACTGAAAGTGTTAATATCACAATATACTTGTAGAGTTCTTGTTTATCACAGCTTCAAATATGTTAATATGTTAGTTGTTATGAGAGAACTTTCTGATCATCCTCTTGTTCTTCGCTTCAAAAGGCCATTTTCCGAGTCCTTCTGCCTTCACTTCGGCTTTCTGTCTCTAAAGTC
>NW_015174875.1:548398-555537 GCF_001447785.1 Gekko japonicus | reverse complement strand
ATTCTTTTCTTCAATTTCTTGCTTGTGGTGTCTATCTCTTTAATTTTCTCATTTGCCTGCTCCACTTTTTTCTCCGTTTCATTCAGCTGGAGCTGTTGAGATGCAACAATTGCTGGTTAATACCATCGAGTTGTTCCATCACCGGCTTGAGCATGCCCGCTAGCAGTTTAATGACATCTGCTCCCTCTTCCGGTTTTGGGCTCTGACTGCCTGGCGGTTTCGTTTTCAGCTTTCTCTGCTGGGCCGCCATTTTCTCCATTTTGTTTACAGTTTCTACCACTTCTTCACGACTCAAAAAACTCGCCCCACGATGACGAAAATCGAGTAAGTCTCTCAAAACGTACTCGTATTTCCTCCCCTCTCCCCTTTTGTATCGCTTATCAGCTCATTCGCATAAGACGCGTCCCTCTTTGCGACTGCTTTTGTCAGCGGAGGGGGGGGAATTTGCTTTTAAAGTAATCCGATTTATTTTGAACTCACGTTCATTGTCGGTCAGTTTCTCTGACCTCGCTCATTAATTGCCATTCTGCTCGATCTCCGGCGCTTGTCCCGGTCAAACCAGCTAGTGCCCGAGGGCCACACAGCGGCTGGACCGTCAGGGCAGAGGGAAGCCTCAATTCTCCGGCATTACGCCATCGAAGAGGCCACCCCTCAAAAGCCTCCTGGCCTGGAGCCTCCTGGCCTGGGGCCACTGGTGTGCGGATCGCTCTCCTGCGGCTCGGGGAGAGCGTCTACCATCACTGCTTCATAAACCGGAAGTCATGGTTAACCCTTTGTTGACACAATCCATCCCCATCTGCTTTATCCTTCTTTCCCTTTGTTCTCTGTTGTGTACTGCTTCTTTAGTGGGCAGACCAGTGTCAGCTGCTTGTGTGAGAAGGTGTGTGTGTGGGGGGAGCAGTGTCGCTTTGAAAGCTGGTCACCTGCATAAGCTGTTCGAACTCAGGGAAAAGCTTGGTCAAGGATTTGTTACACTTATTTCTTTCAGGTCAAGTTTGTCTGCCTTGACTTTCCCAGGACAGGGTTGGAGACTCCTGGTGGGGATATTCCTGGAGCCTGGGGAGGGCAGGATTCAAGGTGGACCCCAGTCTGCCGTTCAGAGCAGCCATTTTCTCCGGGGGAGCTGATCTCTGTAGATCTGGAGATTAGTTTTAATTCTGGGGGATCTCTAGGCAACACCTGGAAGTTGGCAACCCCCTCAATGCCGCCATTTTCTCCAGGGGAACTGATCTCTGTAGTTTGGAGAGCAATTATAACTCTAGGGACAGCTTCGGGCCCCACCTGGAGGTTGGCAACCACACCTGTCCACTGCTGGTCTGATCCAGCAGGAGCTGTATTTATGTTTTTAAGAAGTTAGGCTTTCTTCCTGCTGTATACAATAGTTACTGTCCTCTGTCATGTCCAGAGTGACACATGGGCAGAAAGGCAGACTGAGTGGATATTCTACTTGGGGGGGGGGAACTTCAATACATGAAGCTGCCTTATACTGACTCAGACACACACACACCCGGTCCGTCAAAGTCAGTCTTGTCTCCTCAGGCTGGTAGCAACTCTCCTGGGTCTCAGCCCAAGGTCTTTCACATCACCTACCGCCTCGTTCCTTTTTAGCTGGAGATGCTGGGGATTGAACCTGGGACCTTCCGCATGCCAAGCAGATGGTCTTCCACTGAGCCACGGTCTCTCTCGTCTTCATTTGTAGTGCGTATTCTGCCTTGAGGATAGGAAGGTCCATGGGAAGGAGCAGAAAAACGAATGCCTGGCTTCACAGCCTTTGAAAACCATTAATTGTGAACTACCTTGCTGTGACTTCCCTCTGTGAGGGAACGGATGCCTCTGTGCACGTCCCGTTTACTCACAGGTGAATGACCAGGGTCGAGCCCAGCCTCGCCAACATTGAGACGCCGCGGCGGGATCCCACAGATTCCCTGGCCGCGGCGCCTTTTCTCCCCGGCACAATGAAACGCCGGGGAGAAAACACGGCCCTGACCGGGAGCCGGCCGAACTGCGCATGTCGGAGCATGCGCAGTTCGGCTATGGGCCGGGGTTGTGCCGGCTTGCTGCGCAGCTTCCCCTTGAACCACCAAGGTAGGTGGTTGCAAGTTGAGGTGGATTTTCGCGGGGAAGGGCCAGTTCGGGGACGGAAGCACAACGCTTCCCAGATGTTGTGGTGTGATCGCGCCGGTTTGATCCGCCCCCGAACTGTCCCGCTCCCAGCCCAAATCGCCTAGTGTGAACGGGACCATTATTTGGCAGAGAATTCAACACTTTAACGATGGTCTGGGCCTGGCTGGGGCGATGGCACGTGTGCCCACAGAGAGGGCTCTGAGTGCCACCTCTGGCACCCGTGCCATAGGTTCGCCACCACTGGTCTAAATCAATCTGAGTTGAAGATAATCCTTTCTCTGAATGCTGAGACCGTAAGAACTCTGCACACGTGAGTGGAGGGGCAGGAAAATGGCATGGGGGTGGCAGCGGCATCAGTTCCAGGGAGTGTTTTGCAGGCAGGTGTAACTAAAACTTTGGGTTGCCAGCTCTGGATTGGAAAATACCTGGAGATTTGGGGGTGGAACCTGAGGAGGGCGGGGTTTGAGGAGGGAAGGGACTTCAATGGGGGTATAACGCCATAGAGTCCACCTTCCAAAGCAGCCATTTTCTCCAGGTGAACTGGTCTCTGTCACCTGGAGATCCGTTGTGATCCCTGGAGATCGCCAGCCACTACCTGGAGGTTGGCACCCCTAGTAAAACTATTAGAATTGCTATATAATGTGACATTTCCACATTGCATCTGATAATATCAGTCTCCTCTGCCCATGACATCATCAGGCCCCGCCCACTGGGCTGTCGGGTTAGGCTTGCCATTTGCCTCCTGGGATGGGAGATATCTCCTGTCCCCAGTCCCTGTGCTTGGGGGCACTCGGGCAGCCAGTGAGAGGAAAAAGTGGAAACTTCCAGTTGGGCACCAGTGTTATGGTGTCACACTTCCAGGAAATCTCCAGAAGTGGTGTCGCTCTGGGAGTAACTGGAAAGTCTGTGGTTTTACCCATGACATCATCAGGCCTTACCCAATGAGATTCAGGATTTAAGATGATGGGGACCTGGCAACTCTGTTCTCCCCCCACCCCATGCACATGCCATGTACTAATGCCCCCTTAAGCATAAAACTGTTGGCTGCAGGTCTGCCCTAGGAAGTCATTGATGGTTCACTAAATATCTGGACTAAATATTTGTCCTTCGATGATATTTGATTTCCATCCATGACGTTTTGTCTGCATTTCTAATTCCAAGATTTAATATTGGGCTTCATTTGATCACTGATATCTTAGGATATCTATTTAGAGCACCTCAAATATTGTATGGCTTTACTGTGTTTTAATGCTGTGTTGTTTTACTGTATTTTATCTATTCAATCCGTCTTTGTCGTATGTTAGCCTCCCTGAGCCGTTGGGAGGGCAGGATATAAATCTAAAATAAATAAAAATAAATAAATCTAGTATTTGTTGATATTTGTTAGTGATTAGTGGTACTGCTGATGACATTTCATATTTGATCTTTGCCCAGATTGAAACCATCAATTCAACCAGTGGTATCTAAAATCTCATCTCCCCATAGATTACAGATGTCGAGGTTAATATCTTTTATTTCAAATGGCGCTGAACATTTGGGAAGGATGTCTGGAAACTGAGGCAAACGTTGAGTATTTGCTAATTGTGTATTTCATCTCTGCTTCTGTGTCAAGCAATATTTACATTGGCAAAGCCCACTGAAAGGCAACAGAATGACAGAGTTATGATTGAATCGCCCTCCGTGGCGTGTGAATGAAAGATGAACACAGAGGCATTCTTAGTCATTAGACAAAGTGATGGAGCAGCCGGCAAGTGAGCGTGGTATTGCTGATTCCGTTCTTGTCATCCGATCTCTGGTTGCTTTACACTCCCCGGCATCACTTTATCTCCTTAAGTGAGGGAAATAGAGAGAAGTGAACAGGGTTGCTCTAGATGTGTTGGCATTCGAAAATCATTCCGCTAGTTCCAGTTTTTTGAAGGGAAAACATTTGCACTAAAGAATTCCCACCTAATATATCTTGTTGCTTTTGTGTGCTTGTTTTGGCTCAGGGCTTGTGAAGGAAGAGAGGCCGATGAAACCAGAGCTGAGCTTTGCCAGAGAGCACATTATCGTCCATGCGGGAGAGCCCTTCACCATAACCTGCAGGTAACTGATAACTTGGGAATTGGACAGGACTCGTGGGGATTTACTCTTGTTAAGCGCCAGGGTTCTGTCATGGAACATGAGAGAGATCCGAGTATCCTCAAGTGGGAGCCAAGGGGCAAAAAAGACCTTCCCTGCCCTCCAAAGACAATGCAAGTTTATTTGGGGGTGGCAAGGCAGGGCATCTGCTGCACGGACTAATCTCTTGCTGCATTCGGGCGTTTATCTGTCCCCCCCCCCCTTCAAATCTAAAGGCCCACAAAGCCATGCAGCTACAGAATGGCAAAAGATGACAAATGCAGTCCCTCCTCAGCACCTGAAATGGTGAAATGGTTCAGGTGTCTCAGGGTGCACGTCGCAGCAGTCAAGCAAGGGACAATTTTAAAGTATACCGACTTGTTTGTATTTTGCAGCTTACTGGGCAGAATGGGCGATTCCCCCCACTCCCACTGCTCTAAGATGATAGCAAAGCAAGCATAGAAGATCCTCCAGCCGTGGGATGGGTGGGGGCCCAGGCCAGCCCCCTTGTAGGGACCTTGAGGTGAGAAGGAGGGGGGAGTTAGAAGCCCCTCCCTCCATTTTCTAGATGTCTGGGATCAACTTGCCGTCTTCCCCTTTGCTTTTCAAGCAAACCTCTCCTTCCCCCAGTGAGGAAGAGAAATAAATCACAGCCATGGTGTGTGTGTGGTTTAAAGAACTGCCCTGAATCCAATAGTGGTCCCGATGAAAGATATCCATGAAGACCTCACAAAAAGCCAGACAGTTGATCGTAATTCCAGGAGGATTTTTTCACCCAGTGACAGGGCACAACACATAAAGCAACATCACCAGCCTGGTGTTTGGCTTCCAAACTTGTTCTGTGGGATGGGGGATGGGGGGATATCCCAGGCTGGCCTGATCTTGTCAGATTTTGGAAGCTAAGCAGGGTCAGCCCTGGCTATATGGAGGGTCCAGCCTACCTTAGGGACCGCCTTGCCCCACATGTTCCCCCAAGAGCACTACGGTTGGGGACTCAAAATTTGTTGGTCATCCCGGGTCCCAAGGATGTGAAACTAGCTGTGACCAGGGCCAGGGCTTTTTCGGTGGTGGCTCCTACCTAGTGGAACGAGCTCCCGGGGGAGATCTGGGCCCTGTGGGACCTTGAGCAGTTCCGCAGGGCCTGTAAGACGGAGCCCTTCCACTAGGCCTTTGAGTAGGAGCCGCCGCCCCATTATACCACCACCGTCAAGGTATCTTAAAGGATGCATCGACGAGGCCCGAGGAAGAACCTGGAAACTATTGAAGATCTGACAAGCCGTCGCCATTGGACACGTATACTATGGGAGGACCATCTGGAACTGCGGTGTTACCATCTTGGATTTAGGGTATTAGTAATGGATTGAGTACTATGGTTTTAGTGCTGGATGTTTTACTATGTTTTATAGGTTGTTTACCTATGGCATGGCAAATGACCTTGCCCTTGTTAGCCGCCCTGAGCCCACTGGGGAGGGCGGGATACAAATATGATAAATAAATAAATAAATAAATAAATAGTTGGATGGGAGACCTCCAAGGAATACCAGGGCCACGATGCGGAGGCAGGCAACGGCAAGCCACCTCTGACGGTCTCTTGCCTCGAAAGCCCCACGGGGGTCACCAGAAGTCAGCCGTGACTTGAGGGCACTTCCCACTTCCAAGTCCTGAAACACCCAAAACGAGGTGACCCACTGCTACTTTGCTGGCCAATGAGCTGTGTGTGACACACAGGAGGCACCTTAGTGCTCTCAGAGTGGCCAATGTCACCCGTGTGTCTCTTGAAGGGCATGCAGCCAAGCGATGCCGTCCTTTCTGTTCCAGTCAGTGCTCTGACAACGGTGCATGAGTCTGGCAAAGTCAGAAGATCCAGGTGGCCTCCCACTTTGCTCACCCTGCCACAGGTCTGAGTTCAGTGTGCATCGTGGTGCTCACCAAATTCAGTGTTCCCTCTAAGCTGAGTCGGCGTGAGCTAGCTCACAGCTTTTGAGCCTCCGGCTCACACATTTTTGTCTCTGCTCAGGGAGGGAGGGCTCCAAAGCAAACTCATTGATGCAGCAGCCAAATCGCTCGCTCACAACTTTCATGCCAGTCGCTCACAAAGTAGAATTCTTCCTCACAAGCCTCCACGGCTTAGAGGGAGCATTGCCCCCAGGGATATCAGGGTCGAACTATTTTATTTCCTCATGAATTTTCTTCTGCTGCCTCTCCAGAGTCTTCCTGGTTAGGTTGCGCCTGGGTCCTCCCAGAGCCTGTGTGGTCAGATATACACCAGTAGTTCCGTGCTCACAGGACTCCGCAGCTGAGAGGGAACATTGCTCACCATCCCACGGAAGCTGTGTGACTCCGGGACTGTCTGCTTTGCCTCTCATGCCCCCCCCCCAAGACAGAGAGCCACCCCCCCCGCCAGTTATGCTTGAATTCCAATCTGTTCCCCATCTGCTCTGTTTATAGGGGCTTACGGGGTCTGACGTGGCTCTGGGGAAAGGACCCCTCCGGAGATGAGGGGAGGTGGCGGGTCTATGAGCAGAAGTGTTCAGACAGGCCGTGGCTGACCTGCAGCACACTCGCGACGGACCGAGCCTTCGCCAGTGACACCGGCTACATCACCTGCCTTTACAGCCAGTTCCGTTCCAATGAAGAGCTCAAGACCAAGATATACATGTTTGTCAAAGGTAAGCGCTTTGCCCCCCCCCGCCCCGAATAATGCTGCCATGAGGCCAGGGCAAAGAGGAGATGGGACTGCAGAAGGAAAGGGGGGGGGACTGCAACAGGACGCCACGGCAGCGTGGTTTGGATCCCTGTGCATACGTTTGTGGGCTGCCTGCCTGTCAAGTGGGAGGGCTTCTAATGTCCTGGCCCCACTGCTGGACCTCCTGATGGCACCTGGTATTTCTGGCCACTGTGTGATACAGAGTGTT
>NW_015174875.1:536667-548346 GCF_001447785.1 Gekko japonicus | reverse complement strand
CATCAGTGGCTATTAGCCACAAGGTATAGATAGGGGCTCTGGGGCAAGTGATGCTCTGTCATCTTAGTGCTTGGGGGGGGTCAACAGTGGGAGGGCTTCTAATGTCCTGGCCCCACTGCTGGACCTCCTGATGGCACCTGGTATTTCTGGCCACTGTGTGATACAGAGTGTTGGACTGGATGGGCCTTTGGCCTGATCCAACATTGGCATCTCTTATGTTATGTTCTTAAGTGCCAGGGAACATCAAAGGCAGAGGTCTCCAGCTTAGTTTATCATTAGCTCCATTGAGGAGGGGGTAGGAGAGAGGCTCTTCGGAGGGCAAAGTCCTCTTTGCAGTTCATTACCAGGCATGGAGGACCTCTGCTTAAGAGACAGGACGGCCCTGAGAGCGGAGATCAAGGCAGAGCACAAGCCCGGCTGGGAAGTAGCAGCAGGCAGGGATCATGGGTCAGCAGAAGGCAACCTGCCAGGTGGTTTTCTACTCTCCCCCCCACCTCCCACCCCCACCCCGGCTTCACAGACATTCAAAGTTTGGAGAAAGCCTCCGTTTGGGTTCTCAGGATGACGGGAGATGCGCATGGTGCCTTTAGGGCACACAGAGACCCTCGGCCCAACTACAACCGCATCCCATAATTTAACAGTCAAATACAGTCAAATTACTAGCCTGTTATTTGACCGCACTTGACTGGTCAAACGCCAAACTTTTGGCACCGCAGAAGAGACTTGAATCAGTCGCTGGTTTAACGCTTGTGCTTGTTTTTTTAAAAAAATTAACCGTTACTGCGAAACAACGAAATGAACTTTAAAAAAATTGTAATGGATGTGCAATGTAACGCTATAATGTGCAGTACAGCGATATAAAATTGTAATGAATGTGCAATATAGGGAATGCTTTTTCTCGCGTGCCTGATCTGGTGCAGGGGAGTCCGTGTGGGCCGGAGGAGGGGCTCCGCTCTGCCGCTGAGTCAGCTCCTGACAACTGGAGGGCTAAGGAAGCACCCATCGCCATGGCGACCTTCTTGATAGTCTTGACTTCATAGAATAATGGTTGCCAACTTCAGGTTGGGAAATTCCTGGGGATTTGGGGGCGGATCCTGGGGAGAGCGGGGCTTGTGGAGGGAGAGTACTTCGGCAGGACATCATGCCATGGAGTCCACTCTACAAAGCAGCTGTTTTCTCCAGGGGTCCCAGATATACAAATTCCACTAGGAGAAACACCACCAGAAATTGCCAAAATATAAACTGCCTTTAACAAATACAAAGTTGGTGGTGTCACAACAACAAAATTAAGTCCGTACTATAACTCTAATAAGGCATGAGATACAATGTTTCCTCCTTAGAAGATAAGACGTATCTGGGAACTTGGTGACACTAGTTTCCCCCCCTGTTTTGGGGTTTTCTCCAGGGGGACAGATGTCTTTAATTCTGGGAGTTCTCCAGGCACCCACCTGGAGGTTGGCAGCCCTAGATAGAATTTTTTTTTTTGGGTGCCATCAAGTCACGAGCAGGAAAATCAGTTGGGGAAGGGAGGCATATTAAATGCAGAGCTAAAAGAAGCACGGGAGCTAAAAGAAGATGCGGAGCTAAAAGAAGCACAGGAGCGTGATCTTACGCTCCACCGCAGCTCCGTTCTCCCTCTGTCAGCACCCAATCACACTGGGGAGGCAATGGCGAGACAACATGGCGGTCCCGTGTTAGTGCGCATGCGTGGGTCGCGGACAGCTGCAGGATGCTACGGGCTGCCGGCGCGTCCACGATCCCACGCTCGCCGTTGCTGCGGATCTTCCGGTAGGTACTTCATTTTCCCTAGTACCTTTTTGATCCACATTTTCGGCCAGATGCGACGGGTGGGTTAGGGGCGGGTGTGCGACGCTTGCCAGATGTTGGCGTCTGATCACGCCGGTTTGTTCCGTCCCTAATCCGTCCCCTCCACGTACCTAATTCTCCGGGTGACTGGGGCCTCTGTAAACCTTTAACAATTGCACACCACATGAGAAGGCAACACCTGGGTCTAAAGAAAATCTTTGTTCATATATTTATTTCTGGATGTGTGTGTTTTTGGTGTAGAGAGCCAGTTTGGTGTAGTGGTTAAGTGCGCGGACTGTAATCTGGGAGAACCGGGTTTGATTCCCCACTCCTCCACTTGCACCTGCTGATGTGACCTTGGGTCAGTCACAAGCTCTGGCACAGCTGTCCTTGAAAAAGAGCAGTTTGTGTCAGAGTTCTCTCAGCCCCACCCACCTCACAGGGTGTCCGTTGTGGGGAGGGGAAGGGAAAGGAGTTTGTAAGCCGCTCTGAGACACCTTTGGGTAGTCAAGGGCAGGGTATAAATCCAATCTCTTCTTCTTCTCTTCTTCTTTTATTATAGTAATATTGACCACTGAGGAAGGCTCTGAGGGGCCAAAATGCGCATGGTTTACTGGTCTTAAGATATACCCATCAACTGTATATGTAAAACTTTCAGCTCTGTGTGTAAAAAGTTTCAAGAGTCTGATATCTGGATCATTTCTTTTAACCTATTTTATCTTTTACTAATGTGTACACCATGATAACTATTTGTATTTTTATAATAACTTATTTTGTTAGCTTGACCCTCAGGTGTCACAGCCATATCTTGGGTGGAGTTCCCCCCCCCCTTTCTCATTTTTTAGGTGGTGCTTTGCCCAGAAAGCGTCTGACTGACCATGGGAAAATTTATTGGCTGTGCAATTTTTTTAAACCATTGTTTTGGCAGTAGCTGCCACAACAGCACAAGGCTCTCTTCACTGTGTGCCTGAGGGCATGCTGTGGCAGCCATTTTGCGGCTGGCTTTGCTTTCTGCAGCAGCCATTTTGTGGCTGGCTTCGCCCCCTGCAGGTGCCATTTTGTGGCTGCAGCCACCACACTGTGTCAGAATTCCGAAGGTGCTCACAGGCTTTAAAAGGTTGGGGACCTCTGTGATAAATGAATCTTGCAAGAAATAGCCCTGCCTCCCGCTCATGTGGAGGGATTTGCAGTGGAGTCCCAGGTAGAGTTATGCCTTCTAAGCCCACTGAAGTCAGTGGTTTTAGAAGGTGGCTTCGAGTCAATGTAGTTCTCATCCAGGGTGGAGCTATTGGCTTACCAATTGTGTTTGAAAGCTGTTGTTTTCTAAAGGAGTAGGCGCACAGCTGGCATGGGGATTTACGAAACCCCTGGCAGGTGGGGTGTGAGAATCTGTGAGTCAAGCACCCTTCCTCTGAGAGCATAGGGCCATTCCAACAGGCGCTGGAGAAGAATAGGGCTTTCCCTCCTCGTTCCGGGCTAATGCTGAAATCACCGAGCCCAACTTGGGTGGAAGTCTCGCTTCTCCACCTCTGTTTCCTGACCTTGCTGTTTTTTTTGTCAGCCTCCTTCGTGGAGTTCCATAGAGCTGTGCCAGCCTGTGCCAGTGTTCCGGTCTCTTTGAATGCAGACCTCCACATCATTCTGTTTGCCCGGGCTAACGAACAATTCCCAGGGACCTCTCTGAGGAACCACATGCTATTTTCTTTCTGGCAGATCTCACATCACCTGCGGTTGTTTTGCTGACCTTAAGGCTCCAGTTGTGATGGGAAGCCATAGGGTTAAAAAAAAAGAAAAGAAATAGGTCCCTTGTGATTATACAATGGTTTTCACTGGACCTGGAAATTACTTAAGTGGTGTTTTGTTAATTAAGCTGCAAGTGCTATGTAATTTCCTAAGCATAATAGCAGAAAGTTTACTCGCAGAGCCTGCTAAATACATAATGTACTTAATTAGTGGTGCACACGGACTGGCATTGGAGCAAAAGGAAGGGGGCCTCTCACTTGCAGGGACATCATTCATTTGAAGCATTAACACATAGACCGAAATATTTAATGTCGATACGTTCTTGGAAAGTAGCACCATCAGATGCAACTGGGTGCGTTTCCAAAGAATTACTCCTCTTGCTGAACGTTCATGTTGTTTCAGTGCTGTCTGGTGCCCTTTTGGCCCCGTGGCCCTCACTGCCCTTGTCCTCGCTTTGTCCTCAGTGCTGTGAAATAGGATTGCTGTGGCCAGGAGTAATTTCCTATAAAAAGAGGTGTAGGAGCTCATTTGCATAACTCATTTGCATATGCCACACCCCCTGACAAAGGGCAGACATGTTTAAAATGAGTTATGCAAATGAGTTTAAATCCCCCCACCCCCGAGTCTCTCCGCAAAAGCGGAGAGGCTCAGGGGGAGAGGCAGGCATGTCTGGGTTCCCTGCCGGAGACGGGGAGGGCACGGAGGCAGTCATGCCTGGGTTCCCTGCCCGATCTTCTCCAGGTGCCCCGCGGTTGAGGGGCACCTGGAGAAGATCGGGCAGTGAACCCAGGCATTTAACCCCCCCCCCCAAGTGTCTCCGCGGGCGGGGCCTGGGCTCCTTCCTACCGGAATGCTGCTCCGGGGTGCTTCGGCAGGAAATGACCCCTGGCTGTGGCAGCCCAGGTGAATTTGGTTATGAGTCGTTGCAATGTCTTCGTGTCAGACATAGTGTTGTGAGGCCAGCAGCAAAACAACGTGGGTTACTATTACTGGCTAACAGAGTTAGTTGCACTGGGGGCAAGTGAAGGTGAGGCAAGGGAGGGCAAAGAAGACGGGGCCCAAAAGAACAGTGTGGAAGCAGTGCACAGACATTCAAAAGGAGGAACCAAAACTGGATTTTTGAGACTTCCCAAAATGAAGGAAATAGCTCTGGCTCTACTGTAGCTTTTGTGCTTCAGGACAAGCACCCTCTTGGTGTTTAAAACGAGGAAGAGGGATTTGGTAGCAGCTGAAAAAGACGGTCTGTGACTCAGGAGTTTAATGTGCAAATAATTTCCATTGGCTGAGTTTTAAGTGGGTTTCTTTTGCTCTGTCAATCATGCATTAAAGAAAACCACACCCAACCACAATCCTCACAACCACCCAGTCCACCACTTCCTCCTCCTCTTCACAACTCCTTGGATATTTCTGTAGCACACTAACTTTGCAATGTGGAACAGAGAGCAGATCCTCCACTCAGTGTCTCGCGTTTCCCTGCTCTTTTCCTTCTCCTCGATCCTGCGCCACCCAGAAGGAAAACTCCCAGAGCCAGTTTGGTGCAGTGGTTAAGTGCACCGACTCTAATCTGGGAGAATCGGGTTTGATTCCCCACTCCTCCACATGCAGCTGCTGGATGATCTTGGGCAAACCATAGTCCTGTCCTCCTCCTCCTCCTCCTCTTCTTCTTCTTCTTCTTCTTCTTCCTCTTCTTCTTCTTCTTCTTCTTCTTCTTCTTCTTCTTCTTCCTCTTCCTCTTCTTCCTCTTCTTCCTCTTCTTCCTCTTCTTCCTCTTCTTCCTCTTCCTCTTCCTCTTCCTCTTCTTCTTCTTCTTCTTCTTCTTCTTCTTCTTCTTCTTCTTCCAGCCTTCCATGAGCCTCATACCTGGAGCTGTGGTTGTCGCAGCTGCTTCGGAATTCAAACAAGAAATGTCCCCACACTCCCAGCATGGTGAACTGTGGAAGAGGAACGGTGAAGCGGTGAAGCTGAGCCCTAGACTCCCCAAATGCCATGTCCTTCCAAAAGGAATCCTGTCCCTTCATTTTTTGCCAGGGGTGGATTGGCCTCGAATTTGCTGGGAAAGTTGCTGATGGGCCACTGTCCTGGAGGGCCTTTGTTGCCACATCCTGGGACCACACCAAGCTGCTCCTGCAGCACCACAGGAGCTGGCCACGTGGCAGAGCTTGCCCGAGGGCTGAATTAAGGTCCCAATCTGCCACGTTTTTTTTCCTTCCCAGTCAGGACAGGACAGTGTTGCACAAGAGGCCATTTCTCATTAGCTCTTCCTCTCCCCCCTTGTTCGGCTCTTTAAAGCCAAGTTCTTCCTTCCAGAATCTTACGACAGTTTGTTCAAATAATGTGATTGTGAGAAGCAGGAACTGAGAGGATAGCCGTGGCTGTCAGTGGAGGGGGGAAATCAGAGCCCGTCAGACAACTGTGTTCGGTGCCAGACATTAACAACTGGCTAAGATAGACAGGAAAGCCTTCTGTCTGCCTGGAATGCAAATCTCAGTGACAAAATCTGTGCATGTTGGTGTTAGTGATGTTCACCACCAATGCTCCCTCTAAGCTGTGGTGTCTTGAGAGCAAAAATTCTACTTTGTGAGCTACCGGCATTAAAGTTGTGAGCAAGCGATTTGGCTACAGCATAAATTAGCTTGTTCTGGAGCCCTCCTTCCTCAGCTAAGACAAAAAGGTGTGAGCCGGGATCGAGCAGACGCAGGGGAAATAGAGCGAAGCTGCGGGGCAAAGTGCGGCCGCGCAGCAAGTAGTGGGAAATTGGCTAATGTCATTGTGGGAAAGGGAAGCACAAGCCCGGAGCAGCGGCTTGTGAGAGTTTGGTCACTGAGGTAGCTCACAGTAACTCAGCTTAGAGGGAACACTGCTCACCACCCTATAGCCTACAGTTGCCAACCTCCAGGTGGGGCCTGCAGATCTCTTGAAATTGCAGCTTATCTCCAGTTGATGTAGACAAGTTCCCCTGGCAGCGAGTGAAGCCAACTCGGACTGCCGCATGTGGCAGGTTAGGAGAGGGCAGACTGCTACACACTTTTTGCTCATGGTTTCTGCCACCAGCCAGGAAGGAGAAAACTTATGTGAAAATATCCAACTTTGACCACTGTCCACTGAAATTCCATGTGGTGTGGAGTTCCAGGAGACCAAATCCTTTCACTGACGAAACAGAAATTGAGCGAAGTGGACTAGGGAGGTTTGGGCTCATATTCCCCACTTGACCACCAAGCCCACTGAGTGACCTCGGGCTGGTCACCCTCTCACTCAACAGAACCTACCTTGCAGGGGTTCTGTGAGGAAAAACATAGAAGAGAGAAGCACTGTGTATGTTGCCCTGAGGTCCTTGTGGGAAGGAGAAAAAATGTGATAGATATAAACTGCCCCAGCCACTCCCTTTTCCCCCCAGAGGGGTGGTTTGAGAGGGTCACATGGGTCACTGCCGTCTCCCTTCCCCTGACGGACAGAGAACCTCACAGAAGTGAATGTTTATGCGAGAAGTGATTGTTCACTTCCCAAGACAGGAGGAGGAGGAGATTGGATTCATAACTGCCCTTCACTACCCCAAAGGTGTCTCAGAGCAGCTGACAAACTCCTTCCCTTTCCCCTCCCCACAACAGACACCTGTGAGGTAGGTGGGGCTGAGAGAGCTCTGACAGAAACTGCTCTTTTTCAAGGACAGCTCTTATCAGAACTATGGCTTGCCCAAGGTCATCCAGCCAGGTGCAAGTGGAGGAGTGGGGAATCAAACCCGGTTCTCCCAGATTAGAGTCCGCGCACTTAACCACGACACCAAACTGGCTCCCACCATCACTTCCTCATATCTTGGGCATCTTGTGAAAGTTTGGGATTGCTGCCCGCCCGTGCCTCCCTCCTGTCAGGGAAGCCTGAGGGGACGGAGAGGCAATTCATTTCCCTCTCGTCACGGTGGACTGAGATGTCAAAATAGCCCTGAGGCAAGTTGAGCCAAGGGGTCCCAACAGTGGTGGCAGAGCCTCAGGGGCAGCTTGGCTGAGGCCTGGGCCGTGTCAATGTTGACCGCGGGCGTAAGTTGTTTGCCTGACGTTGCCGCAGCCCGGGTTCAAAATGAAGCACGTCACAGCTTCATTTTTACTTCTCTGTAACACTCCCCTGTATGGTAAGCAGTGTTCCCTCTAAGCTGAGTTAGTGTGAAATAGCTCACAGTTTTTTAGCCTCCGGCTCACACATTTTTGTCTCTGCTCAGGAAGGACGGCTCCAGAGCAAACTAATTTATGCAGGAGCCAAATCGCTCGCTCACAACTTTAATGCCAGTAGCTCACAAAGTAGAATTTTTGCTCACAAGGCTCCACAGCTTAGAGGGAGCATTGATGGTGAGGAGAGGGGGGGGTTTGCAATCAGTGTTCCCTCTAAGCTGAGTTAGTGTGAGCTAGCTCACATTTTCTTAGCCTCTGGCTCACAGATTTTTGTCTGAGCTCAGGAAGGAGGGCTCCAGAGCAAACTAATTTCTGCAGCAGACAGACCGTTTGCTCACAATTTTAATACCAGTAGCTCACAAAGTAGGATTTTTACTCATAGAACTCCACAGCTTAGAGGGAACATTGGTTGCAATCCCAGGGAGTAAAGCGGCCTCCTCTGGTTCCTTGTGTGAAGTAACAGCTTTTGTTCCCTGAGGGGTTTTGTTCCTCAGCTCCTGAGAATGCGCACACATGCTGAAGTGACTGGATTTCCCCACAGTGAGCGTGGAAACAATGACTGGGGGAAGAGAAGGCCCTCAGAGTTGTGTTTATTGTGAGGAAATCCTGTGGTCTGCATGCATGGGGAGCCCTTCACAATCACTAGCGCCACACGTGGTGAATCCAGGGAAATGTCATAATACAGGGATGCCAGCCTCCAGGTGGGGCCTGGAGATCCCCCGGAATTACAGCTCATCTCCAGACTACAGAGATCAGTTCCCCTGGAGGGAATGGGTGCTTTTGGAGGGTGGGCTCTGTGGCATCGTGCCCCACTGAGGTCCCTCTCCTCCCCACGCCCCCTCCCCAAATCTCTAGGAGTTCCCCAGCCTGGATCTGGCAACCAAAGCTCCCTCTAAGCTGTGGAGTCCTATAAGCTACAATTCTACTTTCTGAGCTACTGGCATTAATGTTGTGAGCAGGTGATTTGGCTGCTGCATCAATTAGTTTGCTCTGGAGCCCCATCCTTCCTGAGCTAAGACAAAAATCTGCGAGCCGGAGGCTAAAAAAACCTGAGCTAGCTCACACTCACTCAGCTTAGCGGGGACACTGCTGGCAACCCTACCCCCCATCCCCCGCCAGTGGCCAAGGAGGACCTGGCAACCCTAATTAGTGTGAAGCGGCCTTAACGTCCTGATTGACAGCAGCCGGCACATTTGTAGGTTCCTGCCTGTGCAAGCTCTTTCCATCTTGTTCTTTGTAAATAGTGTTGCCAGTCTCCAGGTGGCACCTGGAGATCTCCCAGAATTACGACAGCTCTCCAAACAACAGAGATCCGTTCTCCTGGAGAAAATGAGTGCTTTGGAGGGTGGGCTCTGTGGCAGTCGGCCCTGCTGATGTCCTTTCCCTCCCCAAACCCCACCCTCCCCAGGCTCTACCTCCCTCCCCCAAATCTCCAGGTATTCCCCCACCCGGAGATGGCAACCCTAATTGTAAACCATCTGGAATATTTTCAAACATGGAAGTGCTTTATGAGCTCCAGTACAGCAATAGGTAAAGGTCAAGATTTCCCTTGCTCGAAAGCCATTCGAATCTGACTCTAGGGTTGCGATGCTCATCTCCGTTTCCAAGCCGAAGAGCCAGCGCTGTCCGAAGACATTTCCGTGGTCATGTGGCCGGCATGCCGAGGCGCACGGAACGCTGTTCCCTTCCCACCAAAGTGGTACCTATTTATCGACTTGCAGTTTCTTGCTTTTGAACTGCTAGGCTGGCAGGAGCTGGGACCAGACATGGGAGCTCACTCCGTCATGCAGCACTCGAGTCCGTAAAGAAACCTAAATCATGCTGGGGTTTGCTTTCCCTCTCAAAACTCCCAGGATCCTTTAGCTGGATTCTGTTCCTCTGCCGCAGAGACTGGCACGTTGCTTCTTGTTTAGGCCTCTTTCCTCCTCTTCCTGCCCATCGGGGACTTCTTCAGCTCCTCTGTGTGCGTGTGTATTTGTGTGTATGCACGTGTGCTTTCTGGTGCTGTGTCAGAGGTCAACTGCTGGCACCCCACCCGACTGTCTTCCTGCAAACTCCCACTGACCTGCCGAGCTAGACTTTCTGTCTGCAGGAGCTAGGAAAAGAGCCCTTCCCCATCGCTCAGGCTTCCCTGATGGCCGATAAGCCCGAATGCATTGCAGGGCCTGCCTGCCTGCCTGTCTCCAGGTTCCACATGTTCCCCCGACCTTGAGCCATTCCTTTCCTTCAGGGACCAGGGCAGGTGTTCAGGTGAGTGGGAAGAGGCTCCTTTTGGTGCACGATCTTGGCCTCCCACCCCAGGTGCTGAGTCAACCTTCTACCAGCACCTGAGGCCAGCCTGTTGTGATCTGATAACGGAGGTCACGATCTGATATGGTCTGACAGTTAACACAAACCGTTTGTTCCTTTAACCAATCAAGGAACATTGCCTTGCTCTGGTACGAGCAAAACTCCTTGCAGGATTTGATCCAGCAGCCAGCGACCCATCTGTGTTTTGACAAGCGAGCCAGTTCTGTCTGTCATACTTTGCAGTGACCAAGAAATAGAACCTCAGATGGGGTAATGCAGAAGGGTGCTCGTTTTGTTTGCGGGAGTGGGGGTGGGGGGACCTTACAGCGGTAGCATGAAGCTGCCTTGAACTGAATCAGACCCTTGGGCCATCAAGGTTGGTATTGTCTTCTCAGACGGGCAGCGGCTCTCAGGTAGAGAAGGGTCTTTCACATCACCTATGAGCTGGTCCTGAATAACTGGTTACCAGAATAATAGGTGCATCACAGTAATATTATTTGATAAACTCAGAAAACCACAAAACCCAACAATAGAAAATTCGAACCTGAAAACTTACATTAACATTGCACTAATATTAGATATAGCCCATTTTTCACAAATCATTTTCTCTGCTTCTACCTTCTCCAAGAAAGGAAACCATTTATCTAAAGGATTAAGAATTAACCTTGTCATAACTTCCATATAAAAAAAACCCTGAAAACTTTTCTAGGGTAAAATAATCCCACACTTTCCTTATCCAGTTATTCAGTATCTATACTTGTTTTATATGTGTAAAAACTGTGAATGCTTTATGGAAAATTATAAAACTCAATAAAGTGTTTATTTAAAAAAAACAAAAAAAAACCCCCTATGAGCTGGTCCTTTTAACTGGAGGAACTGGGAATTGAACCAGGGACCTTCTGCATGCCAAACAGATGCTCTTCCATTTAGGCATGTCCCCTCCAGTGTTCCCTCTAAGCTGAGTTGGTGTGAGCTAGCTCACAATCTTTTAGCCTCCAGCTCACAGATTTTTGCCTTCGCTCAGGAAGGATGGCCCCAGAGCAAACTGATTTATGCAATAGCCAGATTGCTCGCTCACAACTTTAATGCCAGTAGCTCACAAAGTAGAAGTTTTGCTCACAGGACTCCACAGCTTAGAGGGAACATTGGTCCCCTCCATAACGGTTCTGGAGCAGATGGAGCCAAGTGGCCCCTTCTAGTGTGGCAGCATCTCTTGGCTCCGGTCCAGGGTGCGACAACTGTGGCAACTGGTGAGGGCACCACAGGGGCTTTAGGAATCAACCCCCCCTTTTTTTACAGGAGTTGTGTGGCACCTTATTCATTTATTTATTCATTCCATGCACAGAACTGAGCTAAGAGCTGAGCCCCACCAACATTCTTCCCCCTCTGCCATATAGCAGCTAGGGTTCTAGGGTTGCTAACTTTGGGCAGGGAAATTCCTGGAGATTTGTGAGGTGGACCCTGGGGAGGACAGGGGTTGGGGAAGGGAGTGGAATATGATGTCATTGTTTACCCACCGAAGCAGCCATTGTCTCCATTGGGATTGATCTCTGTCGTCTGGAGAGCATTTGTAATTCTGAGAGTCTCCAGGCCCCACCTGGAGGTTGGCAACATGATATGGTTCAGTTATTGTGCCTGACTATTTTAAAAGGTTTTTATGCCTGTCTTGTTAAAACGTGGC
>NW_015174875.1:526212-536495 GCF_001447785.1 Gekko japonicus | reverse complement strand
TGTGTGTGTGTGTGTGTGTATACACATTAAAAACATTTTTAAACTGCCTTCCCACCCACTGCATTCTCACCCACTGTAGCTTCCAGGGGCTCTCCAAGGGCAGCCTTCCCCATAGCGCACATGGCATAGGTCTAATCTAGATGCTACCGGGGGTGTACTGTAGCGGCCAGATCTTTTATTGCAGAGGAAAGGCCGCAGCTGGCTCCCCACCTGAAGATGGTGGAAGGCGCTCTTGGCCTCTGCCGCTGCCAGGGGTGGTGAATTCTGGGAAATTCCTGGAGAGCTGCAGGTGGAGCCTGGGGAGGCCAGGGTTTGGGAGGGAAGGGATGTGATAGCATAGAGCAGTGGTGGCGAACCTATGTAGGCAATTAGAATTGCATGTAAACCGCTCAGAGACCCTTCGGGGTTCGAGTGGTATATAAACTAAAACAAACAAACAAACAAACAAATAAATAAATAAAACTTTGGGTTTGCACCTGGTGAGGAAAAATGTACTGCGGAAAATTCCACATAGCATGCAGTTCTAAAAATGTCACTGTGGGGAATTTCACTACAGCTGGTCATGATGCTTGCAAAGCAAATGGGGGTGGGTGGGCAGGTGTGTAGAAGTGCCTCCTTAGGACAGTCGTGGAGTGTGGCCAAGAACCAGCCCCACCTTCCCTTCCCATGTGGCTTCAGCTCTGCCTCCTCCCTCCAGGGCCAACCAGGTGTGTGGCTGGGAGTTCTACCACTGAAGCTCCCCAAATGCTTTGTCTTTTTAAAGGGCAGGTGTGCAGGAACTAGCCACACCTACTTTTCTAGTAGGAGGCTGAGGTCCAGCAGCACGCCCCCCCTCCCCAGGCAGAAATCTGGTCCCTTTGGGGGAGTGCGACCCCATCCGGGACAGGAGACTCCTCCGTTCCTGAGTCAGTCCTTCCCCTCCACCACTGGGGGAATGCGAAATTCACCTGCCTTCCTTAGCACTGTGACCCCAACCCAGATCAGCCCCCCTCTTTATTTGTTTTCACTGCCTTGGGGTGGGGAGAGAAAGATGGCAAATCAGAGAGGTGATGAAGGGGAGAGGTTAAAGACACACGGGCAGCTGGTGGTGGGGAAAATGTCATGAAATTTCACAAGCCCTTGGCAGGTCTCCAGTATGCAAGACTGGGCGCCATCTTTGTTTCCAACTGGAATACTGAGCTTGCTGCCAATCACCCGTTTATCTCAGCTGAGCGTTAAACTCTGGCCATGTTTTTTCTGCCAAGGTCACCCGGTCGTGCTTCTTTGTGAGATCAGCAGATGCTCTTGTGGGTTGGAAACGGTCCTTGCCGCACAGGAGAGGCTTAGCGGATCTGAGCAGCCACCTGCCGCTCTGGGTCTGAGCCCATGGAGGGGATTTCGTTCTGGCTTCTGGCTGGGCGATCGCCTAGAAATGGCCACTCAAGTGGAGCCAGCTCTTCCACACAGCAGCTGTTAGCCATCACCCGAAGTTTCCTACCAAAGAATTCAGTGATGGTTATCTTGAAATCTCCTGCATCTCAGAGCGTACTGTTTGTGAGAGGCTGCAGACAGGACTTGCAGGAAATGAAAGATCTGAAGTAGCCAAGCAAAACTGAAGCCTGGACTCATTAGCAGGTTTCCTGTCATGGACCGTTTGCGCAGCAGTGAAATTCCCCATATTGACGTTTTTAGAACCGCGCGTTATGTGGAATTTTCCACAGTAGATTTTTCCTCACCAGGCACCAACCCGAAGTTTCTCCTTCTTACCCTGCATTTTTGGAATCCCCAGTTTTAGCGAGTTCCGAAAAGGCGGGGTAAGGAGGAGAAATCCCCGCCCACCCAGCGGTTCGAAAGCATAGTAAGAAAAATGCGAGTAGATAAATTGTGTACCTGCCCCTAGGTGGCAGGGGGCACCCTCCTCCTTGTGGGGTGTGCAGCTGGAACATCGGTGGCGGCGGCAGAGCGGAGCGGAGCAGAGCAGCTGGCGACCCAGTGACGTATGCGGCAGAATCTGGGCGGAGATAGAAGTCGTGGAGGCATGGTGACGTGGCGGCGCGGCGCAGGCGGGGCCAGTAAGTAGGCGATCAATACATCAGCTTATTTCAATATTATTCTAGAATGCTAATACATTGAACCTAGTCGGTTATGCTAAGTTATCTATCTTTTAACCATCCATTTATCTGTTAAATGAAACCATCAGAGCATCCCAAAGTTACTTCTAAATTTTCAGGAACAATTCAGAGTCCTTCAGCCTTCACTTTCTCTTATCCTTTCTCATCCTCAATTTATATGGACTTTTGGGGGCTCCCGCCCCCTTTTCAGAGAGAGAGTCCTCGTCAGAAGACACCGAGCCCAACTCGCCATCCGATTAATAAATGTTTGTATTCTTATAATAACTTATTTTGTTAGCTTTACCCTCATGTGTCACAGCCATATCTTGGGTTGAGTTCTCCCCCCTTTTTTCTCTCCCCTCCCACCTGCTGGCCAGAACTCCAGAAGCCCCCCCAACTGTTGCCCCCCCAAGCACCAGAAGACAGAGCATCACTGCCCCAGACAGAGTGTTCCATCTATCCCTTGTGGCTAATAGCCACTGATGGACCTCTTCTCCATAAGTTTATTATCCAGTCCCCTCTTGAAGCTGTATGTATATATGTATGTAAATGCAGCAGTATTGCCATTGATCTGGTTATCCAAAGGATCTTTTCTAATTGTCTCTGTGCGCATCCAATGTGGGCTTCTGGCTATATTTGCCCAGGGAGGTCTTGGGTAGGGGCCCCACATGCCACGGAGCCAGTAGATGGCCCTCTGTTGATTTGTGAAGGCAGGGAGAGACGGGCAGTTGAATGCAAGCATGCAGAACATCAATTCTGCAATAGTACATGAGGCATGCATACATACTGACTATGCTCAGAGTAGCACATGCGGTTCTGCCTTCACAGCAGCCTCGCAAAGAAGGTTAGGCTGTCAGAGAACGGCTGTCCCAGGCCCACCTCATGAGCTTTTATGGATGAGCAGAGATTTGAGCACAGGTTTCCTGCAAGCTCAGGGATTCCTGACGCTGCAGGGATTCTCTGTTTTAGCCAAGCAGGTGTTTTATTGCCAAGGTTGAAGCTTTGTGTTCCCCATCACCACCACAGTGATTTTTTTTTTAATGAACTGGTATATATCCAGGGCTCTTTTTGTAGAAAAAACCCAGCAGGAACTCATTAGCATAATAGGCCATACCCAACAGTAGAAACTCATTAGCATATTAGGCCACACCCCTGATAGCACAGCTCATTGGCATATTAGGCCACACCCCCATGTTACCAGAAGTGTGTTCATTCAGCCACACCCACCTTTTGCTTCTTATTCTGTTTACCTTGTTTGTTGTCATTTGTTGTCAAAAACCCAGGGCTTTTTCTGTAGCAGGAACTCCTTTGCATGTTAGGCCACACACCCCTAATGTAGCCAATCCGAATGAGTTTCTGCTGTTGGGTGTGGCCTATTATGCTAATGAGTTCCTGTTGGGCATGGCCAACTCGAGAGCCAGCCGGAACTCCGTTCCTGTGCGTTCCTGCCCAAAAATAGCCCTGTATATATCACATTTCATGAGCACTCAGGGACATCTGTATTATGTGCCATCATGTTGTTTCTGACTTACAGCAACCTTATGAATGAATGACTTCCAAAATGTCCTGTCTGGAAATTCCTGGAGATTTGGGGGGTGGGTCCTGGGGAGGGTGGGGTTTGGGGTGGGGAGTGACCTCGGAAGTGTGTAATTCTATAGAGTCTTCTTTCCAAAGCAGCCGTTTTCTCCAGGGGAACTGATCTCTGTCATCTGGGAGCTGGCAAACCTAGGGCTTTTCCATATGCCACATTTCTGACCTGAAATGTACCTGTGGAGCCACTCTTTGGCCTGTGGATAGAGATGTCAGCTGGAGATGCCACCTTGTGCATGCCCAGCGGAGGTTTTTCCACTGAGCCACGGCCCCTCATGAGCACACTGATACCTTACAAGGAGCAGCAGCACAGTAGGGATGAATCGTTGCAAGGCTCCAAAATCTTGTCCCCTCCTGCTTCATGTTCAGATGCTGTCTCAGTGCTGTGGTGTGGGGTACTGCCGTGTATCAGATTAGATAAATTGTGTGCCAGGAAAGTATTAGCGACTACATTGGCAGCTGCTGAGTATGAGGGCAGCGGCCCTGAGAGAGAGCAGTCCTTGAGATGCTACAGCAGGTTTGTGATCTCTCCGTGGATATGTGAAAAACGGCCGTAGAGGAGAGGAACCAAGAATAGTTTTCCGTCTCGTGGTTGTTGATCATTCACTTTTCAGGCCATTAAAAGAACACTTTACTATTGTTGCTGCTGCTGCTGCTGTTGTTTTAAGAATGCCTTTTGTAATAAGAACAAAAGAGAAGCCATGTTGGACCAGGACACTGGCCCATCCAGGCCAACAGTCTTTGTCACACAGTGGCCAAAAACCCAGGTACCATCAGGATGTCCACCTGCTGGGTGTATCTTATGACCAGTAGACCATACATGTTTCGGCCCCTTAGGGCCTTCCTCAGTGGTCAATATTACTATCGTAAAACAACACACATCCAGAAATAAATATATGAACAAAGATTTTCTTTAGAGCCAGGTGTTGCCTTCTCATGTGATGTGCAATTGCTAAAAGCACACAGACTTGATTACTACCTTTGATGGAGGAGACGAAAGGGTGCTGGAGTGTTTGGGGGAAACAATGGAACATAAAGATTTAAGTTTCTGTGGAAAGCTTAAGAAACTCCCATTAACCTGAAACATAAGAACTGAAGTCTGTGCATGTACTGATTTTACCTCAGAGTTATCTATATTAAATTACCTCAGAAATTTTGCCCATGATTTCACCTGACCTTTCCCCTCTAAGTTAAATAAAATATTTTGTTATTTTTGAATTTCAAAATGCCTCGAGTGCCATTTATAAGTTGTTTAAGTTAAAGCGGGCTCCTGATCCTTCCCTCAGGTTCTTGGGCTGAGCCAACAGCCAAAATATTGTACTTTGACAGGGTGGGACAGCCAGAGTTCTTCGGCAAAGAGGAGAACACATTACTAGGATGGCTCAGTCAGAAATTGGAGACGTGCAAATTTGACTAGACTAGTAGCCATCATGTCCAAGTCTGGCTTGCATTCGAAACTGTTACTAGAACAAAAATTAGGTAGTCATATACCATGGTACCTATATCTCCAACTTAGTCACATAGTGCAAACACTTAAACTCTCTTCCATTCTGAGCACCCAGCTCACACCTTTTGAAAAATTAATTGATTCGACAACTCAAGACCGTAAAGGCCTCATTTCCAAAACGTACGACATCTTGATCCAACTTGTCAGTAAGGAACCCTTGCAATATCAATGAAAATGACAACAAGATTGCAATATTACGTTGACTGATGAACAACAGGTCTTCAAAACTGTTTACTTCCGCTGTTATCGTCACAAAGATTCAATCTTACAAAATACTTACCAGATGGTACATGACTCCTGAGAAACTAGCCATCATATCATCTTCACACTCCCATTATGCTGGAAGAACTGCGGGGAGTCAGGATCATTTGCACATTGTTGGTGGAAGTGCAAATACATTGAAGCATTTTGGAATGAAGTTCTACATCAGATCCATCTCATCACAGGTTATAAAATACCACTCTCTCCAGAATTTTTATTCCTTGACATCTGGCAAGATACAGACATCCCGAGCACTAGAAAAGAATTAATAACTAGCCTTCTTGTGGCAGCGAAGAGTGTAATTGCTTCCGCCTGGAAATCTTCCTCAGCTCCTACCAGTTCTTGTTGATTTGCTAAAATATGGGACCACTTTATCATGGAAAAAATAACTAATCATATCTGACAAATGGAAATATAGCCTAAAAAATCAATTGTTTTAGATAAGTGGTTCCCATTTTTGGAATATACAGCCCATTCCAATTGTCAACCACACAATAGCACATACCTAAACATACTGAATTCCTAATGCGGGGAGGGTGGGGTAAAAATGCTTTAAATAAATAAATAAATAAATAAATAAATAAATAAATAAATAACAACCAGGTCCTACATACCACCGACCAACACACGTCACACTTGATCACTATTATGTCACTTATTGTTATACTTGTGCACATGGTGCACTCTTAATACTCATCTTTAGCACTTACAAACCAGGTAGATTGCTTTTAATTTCAGCTTAATCGTTATAATGTGTATGATTTATATTTTACTGTTGTTACTGTTGTCATACTTACACATGTCACACTCATTTTTGATCTCAAATGTTACTTATTATAACCAGTTTATAATTGTATGACTTTTGTTTGCTTATGGAAAACCAATAAAAAGAATTTTTTAAAAAGAAAGAAATTGGAAAGAAAAATGGAAGGAAAATCTTGCCTTTGTGGGAGGGAAGTGGACGGGGCCATCATAACATCTGTACACAGTAAGGGAAATACTATGGTATGAATTATCTTGATTTTAGTATCCAATAACATCCTTACACTTAAGGAACTTTTCTAGTTTCTTCATGGCTGGCCTTCCAAGTCTCAATCTCCTGATTTTTTGATTGCTTTTTGGGTAGAGAGAGAAGGGCACGCTGGCATCCAGGGCTCCAGCATGCTCCTGGGAAGCCATTTATAGCCGTCCCTCCCTTCAGTGTTCCATTTGTCAATGCAACAAGATTCCAGTGACCTTCTGTGAAGCATCGTCTCAAAGCTTCTGACCTTTCCAGATGCACAAAAATGGTCGTGATGGGCCAGCTGAATGTTCAGGCAACAAAACCTGCAAGACTTTTGTGATTTGCCGCACAGACTGCTGCTCTAATAAAAGCCTGACATGGCAAACTAATTTTTATTTCACAAACTAATTATGAGGCCGCAAAGTCTAGTTGGAGGAGCAGAAAGGAAGGACGCAGCTTCCCTGCAATTTCTCCTCCATAACTCCCACAAATCAGGGCAGCCGTGGCCTTTGAGGACAAGTGGGCCCCAGGTCTGTTTTTCCAGAACCAGCCCTGCACTCGGTCTTTCCATCCCAAGCACACCCTGCAGGCCCTGAAGGAAAGGCAGTGCTCCTTCCATGGCTCCTTGTTCATTTTGCCCCCTCCCATTTCTTTTCTCTAGAATCCAGGCCGTCAAGGAGGCTTGGTTTAGGGTAGTCCATTCGGTAGAAGCAAGATAAAAGTGCTTCTTATAATTAAAAATACAAAAGACTACAGCCTTTTCAGTGGTACCTGTGGACTCTTTTGGGATTCTGAGAAAAAGTAATAAGCCTCACGACAAAATGGCAACCCTGGGGGCAGTTGCCACAAAGGCTGGACAATCCTCCTAAGCGAAGCACCCTCCTGTGAAGGGGAGAGCCGAAGAGGGCACCGCCTGAGGCCTTCCAAAGTACCTTCTGCCCCAGTAAGCCGGAGGAAAGCCAGGATTGGCTGTTTGCTTTCGAAGAAGCAGCAAGGAAGCACCGAGAAACCCCCTAGTGAGCACCATGGATTTGAGGATTACTGACCTAGAGGCTCATTTGACTTCGGCACTTCCCTCCTTCCAGAGACAAATCAGGGTTTTCCCCCCCCCATGGTTTGGAAATTAGGGTCTTCTTAGCTGAGATTGAGATCAGCAGTCTTCCTGTTCCCTTTTCTGAAGATTGATTCAAGTGGGTAGCCGTGTTGGTCTGAAGCAGCAGAACAAAGTTTGAGTCCAGTTGGGCACCTTTGAGACATATCAACAGCATAACAGCATATTATCCAAGATGGTGGTGGTGGTGAATCGGAAACAGGAAAGGGAATAGAATAGAGTTTGAGTCCAGGGGCACCTTTAAGAGCCTCTGGACTCAAACTCTATTCTATTCCCTTTCCTGTTTCCGATTCACCACCACCACCATCTTGGATAATATGCTGTTATGTTGTTGATGGTATTAAAGTTGTTCTTGATTTTATTATTTATCGTATTTGTCTTCTGACGTAAGCTGCCGTGAACCCTGCTTGCAGGGAAGGGTGGCCTAATACATCAAATAAAAGACATGAATAAATAACCCACCCACCCCTCCTCGGTTTTGCATTAAATTCTCCAGTCTCCAATAAACTGTTCTGGGAGTGATAGTTAAAAAGCAGGTTATAAATGTTATAAGATTTATAATTAATTTATTAATGTATTGATAATATAAATATTATTAATAAATGTATAATAAATCCAGCAGCTGGACTGTGATGTCGAAGCTGGCTTTGGGGGAGGAGGTACCTTCCCCCCTGCCCCCAGCATGCAATAGGGAACCCCAACATCAGGGGCAATGAGCAGGTTTATGCCCATCACAACTTCGTTGCTAAGAAGAGCATGTTTCCAGTTAGGAATGAAGGATGCCAGGGGAATGGTGTGAAAAGCGGGTTGTGTTTGGCCCCAGCCAGCCAATTGGTCTCAGGCTGCATCTTGTTCATTCTGTCCCACACAACTTAATGAGAGACACAAAATACACAATACGCTCAATACCTGCTAGGTCACAGATGCGCTAACAGACTCACAGTCACTGAGTTATCAAACCCCTGTATTCTGAGCGGTCATGGCTTCTCCACAGTCTTTGCCAACACAAGCTACATGATAGCCTTTAAATGAAGGTGTCTGGGATTGAACCAGAGACGTTCTGCTTTCAGAGTAGATACTCTGCCACTGAGCCACAGGCTTATATTTCCCCCCCCCCTTTAAAAAAAATAATTTTTATTGTTTTAAGATAAAAAGACAAACAAAACAAACATACAAACATATAAGAGAGTAATCAAAACAACACTATATCTCTTAAACTACCTCATACATAGATATCTAACTCACTGTCTTTCTACCGTCAAGCCTCCTAAAATTTTTGCACACCAATATTATAACATTATATATTTTCTACTAGCGAAGCATTGTCTAAGCATTCCATTATACTTTTCTATTGGTGTACTTCTCCACAGTCTTTCCCAGCACAAGCTACATGATAGCCTTTAAATGAAGGTGTCTGGGATTGAACCAGGGACATTCTGCTTTCAGAGTAGATGCTCTGCCACTGAGCCACAGGCTTATGTTTCTTTCCCCCCCTTTTTTTAAACAAAATAATTTTTATTGTTTTAAGATAAAAAGACAAACAAAACAAACAAACAAACATATAAGAGAGTAATCAAAACAACACTATATCTCTTAAACTACCTCATACATAGATATCTAACTCACTGTCTTTCTACCGTCAAGCCTCCTAAAAGTTTTGCACACCAATATTATAACATTATATATTTTCTACTAGCGAAGCATTGTCTAAGCATTCCATTATACTTTTCTATTGGTGTAATCAAATATATCTTGGCTTTTCTTAAACACAACTTTCTAATTGTATTTTATCATCTATAATATACTTTATTTTCTTTTGGATGAGGTGACATCACCATAATTGCACTGACATGTCTTGACAATTGGTACTGATGGTGGTGGATTAAGCAGGCGCTCACTTCCCCTTGCTATTCCTTACACCTAATCGGTGAGCTGCGTGTCACAAAGCCAGACGAGAGCATGCTGTCTTGGAGAGGCGTGGTGAGGCATCTTTGGGTGGGACTGGAATGCTCATGCCTGGCATGTGATGCACTGAACATTTTGGCTGTAGGGAACTTCAGGTTCTGGTTCTGGTTCTGGCACAACTCCTTGCATCTTTGAAACAAGCAGTTTGGGCTCTCTGTGCTGTTGTGGCTTCTGTCTGGGGAACTGTCCAGCAGAACAGCTCCTGAAACCATTTTGCGTCGCTTCGTGCCTGAAAAGGCCCACTGTAGGACAGAGGTAGCAAGGAAGAAAGCAAGCAGCCAGGGTGGCTGTTGTCCCTTCTCTACATTGTTTGATGCGGAGGTGTGGGGAAGCTTTTCCATAAGTCAGTGTGCCATTTTCATATGATAATTGCTGCCAGGACTATTTAATACCCCCCCAGCATAATATATTCCAGGGTCTGGGAATGTGAGTTTGCTGGCAAGAGTTCTGCCACTTCCAGGGATTGCAAAAGCCCATTTAAAACTGAAAGCTACTAAACAGTCTCCTGCAATTCATACAATACAGGTGTGATCTTTATGGACTCCCAGTTCTTTTCCCCGTTCAACTGGATAAAAGGTAATCCTACCGCCATCTGGTTCAAAGGGGAAACTGCCAGTTTGAGTGCTCCTCTGTAGCCACAGTGGGGAGGGGGTGGGGGTAAGCCCTGTTTTCAAAATGGCGTGGGCCCACAATATCCCCCCCTTCATTTTAGCCCTTGAAAGAGCTGTTTCCTTTCCCCACTGAGTTGTGCTGTAG
>NW_015174875.1:518921-525322 GCF_001447785.1 Gekko japonicus | reverse complement strand
GGTCTCTAAGGTATTGCTGTAAGGAGGGTTCCTTGGTCGTGAGGTGCGTTTCCTGTAGCTCTCTTTGGTCCAGAGTGGGGTGCCAGTCGACAGATTACGAAGTATGATATTCCTCAGATCACCACTTTGAGACTGAGTTATTCAAGAGGGCTTTTCTACACAGGCAATAGACTTGCACAGTACTAAATGATTCACAAAGTTTCTTGGATAGACTGTTAAGGGGCTGTGGTCTATGCCACTGTGTAATGCTTGTTGAAACTAGAATCCTACTATGTAACTGTAATGTTTCATGTTAATACTTCCGCTTTGCTTCAGTTCTGTTTTTAAACTTCTGATTGGTCCTAGAACCCTCATTCCTATTGCACTGTTCATTGGGTATCCCATCTAGGTCGACTGTATTGACTCACTCTGTGTAATCCGCCTTGAGTCCAAGTGAGAAAGGCGGACTATATATAATGTCAATAAAATCAATAAATAAGAGTTGCTGCAGTCTTAAGACTGGACACTGTAGGAAATCCCATTCAGGTGTGAAGCTCACCAGGTGACCTTCAGCAAGTCCCTGTCTCTCAGACTAACCTACCTTGAAAGGTTGGCGTTGGAGTTAAAAATGAGAACTCTTGTAGGAGAAAAACCTTTAAAATGGTCTGAGCCAGCCTTCCCCACACTGAGCAGCAACTAAAACTAGTCTGCCTGCTCATCGTTGTCATTCTCTTTCCATGTTCTGCAGATAACAAGAAGCCTTTTGTTGACCCCTACACCAAACATCCCAAAGTGATCTATATCCGTAATGCTACTGAAGTGATTGTTGTACCTTGCCGGGTCACCTCTCCAGACATTATACCGGACCTGCAGCTGGTGAGTATCAGTTTAGTTACTCTTCCAACTAAATGTTCAAACCGTTAAAGATGCCTTGCTGGATCTGAGCAGTGGTCCATCCAACATCCTGCTTCATACAGTGGCCAACCAGTTAATCTGCAGGGCCAGCAAGGACAGCATAGATGTGGCCTCTGATCACTGGGATTCAATGGGACTGGGAGGCAGATAGAACTGATATGTGGGGCACGGTCCAGGAACAGGGCACACTCCTCCCACAGGGAGGTCTCATATTCTAATCAGATTGAAATGAAGGGCCATTTTCTTGCACGGCTCCTGTTCATTTCACTGGGGCTTGTGGAGAAGCAAGAGAGGTGTAGGGGTTCGAGGGCCGGGCTAGAATCTGGGAGACCCAGGTTCAAATCCCCACTCTGCTAATGGAAGCTTGCTGGGTGGCCTTGGGCCAGTCACACACTCTCTACTCCACCTACGCCGCAAGGTTAAGACGATAAAATGAAGAAGAGAAGAATGATGTAAGCCGATTTGAGTCCCCATTGTGGGGGGAGGCAGGGTAGAAATGAAGTAAGTAGGTTGATTAAAAAATTTTTAAAAACCTCCCAGATGGATTGTTAATGCTACTTGGTAGGAAGGGTGCCATTTTGATTTTCTGCTTGAGGTGCCATAATGTCTTGGGCTGGCCTTCGGATCAAGTCTGGTGGGAACAGAACCTCTGACCGGCATGCGCTGCTAATTAATCCGGGAACAAGGCAAACGATTCTATAACATTGTTAGGCTCTGTCATGGCACCTCTTTCTATAGCACCAGTTGCTATAGCATTTTCCCTGAACAGTCAGAGTTCTTCATGTGCATTATCTCAAGTAGCCCTTTAAGGTCAGTCAGCATCATTTCCCACAGATCGTAGAAGGAGGAGAAGTTGAGACTGTGAGAACCTGATTCACCTAAAGCTACCTGGTGAATTGGTGATTGGAGCAACATTTGAACCCAAGACTTTGCAGCACATGGTATGGACGTTTTAGCCACAGTGTAATACCAGCTGTTTTTCAAGGGACGTGGCAAAGACTGTGCAGCGACACCTGCTCCCTGCTTCCGTGAACGGGGAGAAGATTTATCCTGGAGCGGCGCTGCCAGGGACTGGTGTCCTTGGCACACAAGAGCACAAGTGACTTACGGTGCCTTTGAAATAGCTCTTCTATTAACAGATCTATAGGAAGCTGCTCTGGTTCCTTGTTTCGAAGACGAAAAGCAGGGTAGAAGTATTTTGAAGAAATAAAGAGGCAAAAAGGCAGTCCTATAAAGGCAGCAGCTGCTGCTGTCCCACGTCCCTTTCCTTTTAGGGTGCAGAGAACAGGACTAGGTGGCCATATTAATGGCACCCTTTTGATTTGGTGGCAAGAGGGTGGATTGCATTACAGGAGGGGCCGTGGCTCAGTGGTAGAACATCTGGTTGGCATGCAGAAGGTCCCCGGGTCAGTCTCTGGCTTATCCAATAAGGACAAGGTAGTAGGTGATGGGAAAGAGCTCTGCCTGAGACCCTGGAGAGCCACTGCCAGTCTGAGTAGACGGAGGAGGAGGAAGAGAACAAGTTTTTATACCCAGCTTTTCCCTACCTTAAGGAGTCTCAAAGCAGCTCACAATCGCCTTCCCTTCCTCTCCCCACAACAGTCACCTTGTGGGGTAGGTGGGGCTGAGAGAGAGAGAGAGAGAGAGAAAACTGTGACTGTCCCAAGGTCACCCAGGAGGTTCATGTGAAGGAAGACTGAGGAATCAAACACGGCTCTCTGGATTAGATTCTGCCGTGCTTAAGCACTAGAGCGCACTGGCTCTTGATGGACCAAGGGTCTGATTTAGTGTAAGGCATGTCCATGTGTCTGCTAATTCTCGAGTAATTGGGCTCAAGAGAGAGAAAGCCAGCTCTTTCCCTCAAGTAAGTGTGGTACTAGGGTGCGGGTGCCACGGGGTGTTCGCTTGGAATGGTACAACTGCCTTGGCTTTGTCCTTTGCTGTTTTTGTGTTGGAGCCAAAATGAGTTTTCTCCTCATTCCCATCTGTTGTTTTGATATTGAATAATCTTCAGAGAGTCTCCCAATGCCAAAGATTCCCTTAAGTATTTGATACGTGCATTTGATATCCTCTCATATTTGGTCACAGTATTGGGCAGGATTTGGTAGCTGACAGGGAGTTACTTCCTATCTGAAGGCAAGATGACACCCAGTGGCCTTTAGGATCCGCAGGGTCTTAAGGGTTTGCAGCTTGCGAGATATCATCTTTGTTGCCTGCTGAAACAATTCCAAGATGCCACCAGTGTCTAAAGCAGTTGAACTTCAAGTATTGAGCTAAAATTTCACATGCTGTAGTGAAGAATAGCCCTGACCTGGACGGCCCGGGCTGGCCAGATCTTGGAAGCCGAGCAAGGTCGACCTTGGTTAGTACTTGGACGGAAGACCTCCAAGGAAGTCCAGGGTCACTACGCAGAGGCAGGTGAGGGCAAACCACCTCTGAACGTCTCTTGCCTTGACCGGTCTCATCAGGTCGGCTAGCCCGATCTTATCAGGTCTTGGAAGATAAGCAAGGTCAGCTCTGGCTAGTATTTGGATGGGAGACCACCAAGGAAGTCCAGGGTCACTACGAAGAGGCAGGCAATGGCGAACCACCTCTGTTTATCTCTTGCCTTGAAAATCTTACAGGGTTACCATAGGTTGGCTGCGATTTGAAGGCACTTCCTACCACCAGTGAAGAGCCAGTCCCTTTTCGCAGAATGCCCCCACCTTAACATGCCCCATCTTATTCTCATAGTTGGGAAGTGAAAGATACCACATTTCCGTTTTTCCCTCTTGGCAGGTATAGTGAGAACCTTCCCTTTGGTTTCCTGTAAATGCTGACAGTAAGCCAGCCCTGGGCCATTGCTGCTGACCTCAGAAGGTCTGCTCCAAGGGTACATATTGGCCTTGCAGCATGAGATGGTTTCTCACGCTCAGCCTTGAGCATTTAGAGTCCAGTGCCTTGTTGTTATTATTAAGGTCATAATCTTTCCCCACCTGGCTTTGCACCAAACATCCTTGCCCGTCATTGCTTGGTACTGAATGGAAGGCCTCTGTCTGTGCTAGGGGCTCCTCTGATGTATGAATGAATGATTCGGTTTCGAGCTACTAAAAATCTGGGCCATAGAAAGGAGATGAAGGGGGGTGGGGTGAGGAGTTCAGGCCAAAAGGAAGGCGCCTCTTGGCCGCACCTTGATGTCTCAATCAAAGGGGATGAACCTCTTGCTGGAGGTGTGCGTGTTTACCTTGGGCACCCGTCAGGCTCTTCCCATTTAAGGAAATACTATTTGTTGTTTTGCCTTGTCTGGAAATGTTATGTGGAGCCATTCTGGCTGCTTCCTGTACTCAGAGGAAGTTGAGGGGGCAGAGAAGGAAGGAGTCAAGTGATTGGACAAATTTAGAACATCCTCTTCCCAAATTAATCACTGATCAGTGATAAACTACAGTGGAGGGGGGGAAATACCATAATATCTTTTCAAGGGAAGGCTAGATATCTACCTTGCTTTACTTCCTGTTTAAGCACTTACGTGTTTGTTTTATTTAACGCCGTATGAAGAATCTTAATCCATGGGTCCTTCTAAAAGCACTTTCCCTCCTGGGTTTCTGACCACCGGAGACACTCAGCCACAGAGTCATAATATTCAACTTTATTCAGTTTTATTATTTCTGTAGCAAACGTACTTTTCCATCATAAATTACATTTCTTATGTTTCCATTATACTTTAAAATGACTGCACTCCATACCCTTTAAATATTTATAGGGAAGTGTACAGACTGCTAATACTAAAAAGATCCTAACTCCACATGTCAGTTGAATCAGATTAGTTCCCAGGGCTGAGCCTGAAATTGAAGCTTTCAACATTTCCCTCCCGAATATAAAGTTAATACTTGGGGGGGGGGAGATAAGTCATCTCCATAGAGGCTGATTCATTTGCCAAAGAGGGACCAACAGAAGGCTATTATGTGCATGGTCACAGTGAACGGCCCTGATGGCTCTCTGATGTGACTTTCCATGCACAGAGGTAACGCTGGGTCGGTCTCCCTGGCATCTTTGATGTGGCTGTTATGGCATCATTCTACATGTACCAAATTGGCCTCCGTAGGTCTTACAAGATAGGAAAGGTGACGCCATAAACCAGGGGTGGCCAACTGGGGGTCCATGATCTGCAGATTCCATTGTTGTCTCTTCCTCCTTGCCAGCCTGCACAAAGTAAGACATTGGAAGTACTCCTCCTGCGGGGAAAGGGCAATTTCTCCCTTCTTTCTCGGGGTGTGTGTCACCCGCTGGGTGAGCTACGGCAGCTCCTGTGCTGCTTTTAGCCTGGCCAGAAGGGTGTGGCTTGGCAGCAGCACAAGCCATGGGCTCCAGAGCATGTTGGCTGGTTGGAAAAGCTACATGCTAACTAGTGGTTTCTCAGTCAGCCAGCACTGCAAAATGAGAGGAGCTGAGGCTGGGGCAATAGCCCATTTCCCAATGGGAGGAGTGCCAGGCGGCCTAGAAGAACCTTGCCCACCTCTTTCCTCAGGAGGAGGAGGAGAGGAGGAGATTGGATTTATTTATTTATTTTAAATGAATTATATGTTCTCTTTCCTATCCCCTATGAAAACATTGTTAGTCCCTTGTCTAAAAGTATAACTGTAAATCACTTTGAGCCCACTCGTGGGGAAAGCGATTAATAAATCGAAATCGATAGTTGTTCTTCAATGGCAACCCTCTGAATCTGATTCATGATACCTACTTCTGCTTCCAAACACCTCGGTAGGATGGTATGGCCCACGATATCTAAAAAATCTCTCAAAATCCTCTTCAGCTTTTTCTCAGTGTTTAGGGAAAAAACAGAAGTCTGCCAACAGCAGCCTTGTACCTCTGAATCCTCAACCAGCCACTAGTCTTTTGTTATTTCACAGAAACTGATTTCTGTAGACTGGAGATCAATTGTAATTCTGGGAGAACTCAAAGGCCCACCTAGAGGTTGGATCCCCCTAACTGCAAAGCAATTCCAGTGATGATGCTATTTGTTGAAGTGCCAGATTTGTGGTGCCCTTAATAAATCTCAGAACTACAGCTTGCCCAAGGTCATCCAGCCAGGTGCAAGTGGAGGAGTGGGGAATCAAACCCGGTTCTCCCAGATTAGCGTTCGCGCACTTAACCACTACACCAAACTGGGGGGGGGATCAACCCCCAAGTGGGGGTTGGAGATCTCCCAGAATTACAACTGCTCTCCAGACTACATGAATTGGAGGAAATGGCGGCTTTGAAAGGCGGACAGCATGGCCCGTTCCATCTCTAAACCCCACTCTCCCAGGCTCCACCCTCGAATCTCCAGGTGTTTCCGAACTCTGAGTTGGCAACCCTAGATCAGACGCAATCCCACCAAGGCGCTGGGTCTGGGCAGAGGCATCGTGGCTGGCCTCGGTCTCAGAAAGAAGAAATCTAGTGGGATGGCTACTACCTCATTATCAAATACATCCTGACACCTGAATGTGGGCCTACATGTAATACGGGAATAGGTTCTGATCTACAGTCAC
>NW_015174875.1:518534-518737 GCF_001447785.1 Gekko japonicus | reverse complement strand
GTTCAGTTCAGTTCAGCGTTAAAAGGTAAAGGTTCCCTTGCTCAAAAGCCAGTCGAATCCGACTCTAGGGTTGCGGTGCCCATCTCTGTTTCAAAGCCGAAAATAACTTAAAAGTAGGATGACTATATATAAAAAAAGAAATAGACATTTAAAACCATATTACGGTAAAGGTTCCCTTGCTCAAAAGCCAGTCGAATCCCGAA
>NW_015174875.1:507695-514081 GCF_001447785.1 Gekko japonicus | reverse complement strand
ACTGGGCACTGCACATGTGGGGATTGAAGAGAAGTGGCAAATCACGCCCAACTGTTACCACGCCTAACCAGGGTTCTTTTTGTAGAAAAAGCCCAGAAGGAACTCATTAGCATAATAGGCCACACCCAACAGCAGAAACTCATTAGCCTATTGGGCAACACCCCTGACAGCACCACTCATTAGCATATTAGGCCGCAACCCCATGTTACCAGAAGTGTGCTCATCCAGCCACACCCACCTTTTGCTTCTTATTCTGTTTACCTTGTTTGTGGTCAAAACCCAGGGCTTTTTTTGTAGCAGGAACTCCTTTGCATGTTAGGCCACACACCCCAATGTAGCCAAGCCTAATGAGTTCCTGCTGTTGGGTGTGGCCTGTTATGCTAATGAGTTCCTGCTGGGCGTGGCCAACTCGGGAGCCAGCCGGAACTCCGTTCCTGTGCGTTCCTGCCCAAAAATAGCCCTGCGCCTAACTGGACACAGGGTGGGGACCAAAGCTCCCTCTAAGCTGTGGAGTCCTATAAGCTAAAATTCTACTTTCTGTGAGCAGGTGATTTGGTTACTGCATAAATTAGTTTGCTCTGGAGCCCTCCTTCCTGAGCTAAGACAAAAACCTGTGAGCCGGAGCCTAAAAAACTGTGAGTTAACTCACACTAACTCAGCTTAGAGGGAACACTGGTGGGGATCTGGGACCCAGGGAGGTCCTCTGTAACATGTTAAGAGCAGCTTCGTGAGTGTCCAGCTCTGAAGAGCAAGGCATCAGTCCCCCATTCCTCCATGAAGGTCAGGAGAGCTTGCATGGCTTCAGCGTCCATTTTATCTTCACAACGACCCTCTGAGGCAGGACAGAGCTGGGTTCAAAACTTTGCTGGGCCATGGTGTGAGCTGGGCAACTCTGGGCCGGTCACCCTCAGCCTGACCTACCTTTCGAAGAGAGAGGAGACAAATACTCTCTCACCCCTTTCCTCCAAGAAGCTCAGGGAGGCAAAAGCAAGTCCCTCCTTCGGAGGAGGTGGTTCGCTGTGCATCTGCGTGAGCCATTGCTCTGACTCGCCTCCTTCCGGTCAGTGGGCAGGCCCAAAACAGCCATGCACCCAGACACACCGGAGTGGGCTGTCCCCTGAATGCAGGGGATTCCTGCTCCGTTTCCTCAGGGGCGCATGCACTGGAGCTAGGCTGGACGAGAGCTCGGTAGACCCAGGTGCAAAAACATTCGGGGGATGGATGCTTTCTGGGAAACGGCCGTGTTTCTCTTCCTAGTTATTCTCAGGCCGCTATTGGCACAGACTGTATGAAAAACTCAGACAACACGACCATGCACCAGTTGTTGTTGTAAAATCCAGCTGTTGCCTTATTGGCCCTGGCCTGGATGGCCCAGGCTGGCTCGCCCGACCTCATCAGGTCTCAGAAGCTGAGTCCTTGGATGGCAGACCCCAGAGGAAGTCCAGGACTGCTCCCCAGAGGCAGGCAGTGGCCAAACACCTCCGAACGCCTCTTGCCTTGGAAACCCTCTGCAGGCTCTCCATAAGCCGGCTGAGACTTGGCGGTGCTTTCCGCCACCATTACCTGACGGGAGAATTTATGACCCTGCAGCTGCAGAGGCAAGGACCCAAATGCAAATCCATCCTTTATGCATATCCAGCTTGTCACAAGCGAAGTGCAGAAACGGAGGCAGCCAAAGGGTTCTGACAGCTGCCCCGTTTTGTTCCTTTTGCCCTTCGCTATCTTTTGCCCCCCTCGTCGCACTGGGACGCTCATTGGAAGAGGGCGTCTGGTTTGCCCCACTGCTTTGGTCAGTGACTTCACGATCCTTTTGCAGAGCGAGCTGCGAACTGACCCTGGCTCTTTCTCTTCTTCACCTAAGGAGAACCTTTCCTCAAGCTTTCCTATAAGAAAGAACAGAACTACGAGGCTAAGGCGGGGCAGAAGACGCTGAGGCTGGCTTGGAAGGTCGATGGTTTCCCCCCGTGACCTGGTCAGTACCAAGGCAGTCCTTTGGACCGATGGGGGAAAGGCAAACTCAGAGTGAAGGTGGCTGTAACTCTCAGCAGAGTGGTGGGGATGGACTGAACCAGTTTGGTGTAGTGGTGAAGTGCGCGGACTCTCATCTGGGAGAACCACTTGCACCTGGCTGGATGACCTTGGGCAAGCTGTAGCTCTGATAAGAGCTGTCCTTGAAAAAGAGCAGTTCCTTTCAAGAGCTCTCTCGGCCCCACCGACCTTACAGGGTGTCTGTCTGTTGTGGGGAGGGGAAGGGAAAGGCGTTTGTAAGCCACTCTGAGACTCCCTTGGGTAGTGAAGGGCGGGGTATAAATCCAATCTCTTCTCTTCTTCTTCTCAACTCACGTCCACGAACCTTAAACGTGGACCACTTTCTCCGCCACATTCAGAATATCGTTTGTCTTCCTCTTTCTTTTTTGTCTTTCTGTGACCATGAGCAGAAAGGCAAATAATTTAAGGTGTGGTGCTATTCTATGAGACTTTGATAGTTTTTCCAAATGGTGGTGGAAACCTCACTTATTTTGTTGCCTTGTTGTGTGCCCTACAGGGACCTGGGAATTTTAATGCAGAGGGAGCAGGGAAATGTCACCCTCCTACAGGGTGCTGTGTATGCACAACGGGGTGGCCAATGCTACTGAGATTCTCCACAGGCCTTTTGGGGGGAAATATTGCCTCTGTCCCTCCCACTCACATTTAAAGAAGAGAGAGGGGAGAGGAGGGAAAGAAACCCTTTGTAGGAATCTGTAATTGCTCCCTTCACTGTACACAGCAAAAACACAGCCCAATGGAAGGCATAGCAAGGGCTCTCCTTCTGCAGGAGGACACGTTCCGTGGTTTCCTCTCAGCGAAAGGATTAAAATGAATAGTTACACATTTCTAGAGGGGTTCTTAGATGTTCGTGAACCCAGTGGCTGCCGGTATCATGACAGGTAAGAGCATGAGTGGAGAAGGAGAACCATCTGGGTGTCCCAGAGCCATCTGGGCCTGGAGAACTATGGCCGTGGTCACACGGAGCATTAGCCACGCTAGAGAGACGGAAGATAGGTGGATTTTCCGGGCACGATCACACTGCCACATCTGGGAAGCATAGAGCTCCCGTAGCTCAACAGAGGCTTCCCACCGAAGATGCGCGGTAAAAAACTAGTACCTCCGAGGTACTAGTTTCCGGAAACCCCAGGGCAAGGGCGGGCACCTGATTTCGTTTCCGGTGAAATCCCGTGGCATCCGGCACCCACCCATGTCCTGTTGTGAAAAGGGTTTTTTTCCCCCAAGTCTCCCCGGGATGCGCACAAGCACCCAATGGTGCATGTGCACACTACGTTTAAAAACAAACAACACAACCCCGTTTGCCGAGCAGCTCCACTCACAGTTTTTTGTCTCCGCTCAGGAAGGGATGGAGGGGACTGGACGGAGGACACAGTTTGCATTCCTCTGCAGCCCTGGAAGGGGTTAAACCCGGGGAACCTTTTGCCAGTGAGGCTGCTTCTTTGCCGCGCTGCCAGGATTGTCCTGTGATTGGCACCTCCCCCCTAACCACGGGACCTCGACGGGGATGTCTGATCGCGCAATCGCGCGTTATTTTTCCCCGGGGCAAACAGCCACGCTTCCCCCCCGCATTTTCTGGCCCATGTGACCGGAGCCGTTGTACCCCAGTTCCCTCCTCTTGGTAGCTGTGTGGGTGTTAAGTGGACTGGGGTGGGGGGCTAGACAGCATCTTGCCTAAGCCCCCCCCCAGCCCCATGCACAAAAATCACAGGATTGGAGCCGTTCTAGATAGGACTGAGCCTCTGCTTGATACTCGTCCTGGGAACTGGCCTCCCTGCGGTGCCCTCCTCCCTCATCTCCTGCTCCCACGTTTGGAGTGGGCCATTGTGCAGTGGGGGTCACCGATCCTCCCCCAGCCATGGAGGTGTCCGTTGCCACAACAGGAACATGGGAAACGATCTTCACGGGGAGTTTGGCTACAGGCAGGTGGTGGCATGTTTGCCATGGCGATGTGAGTTCCCCGTGGCATAAGCGAACCCCAGCCCAGCTCTAAGTCCAAGCTGAAATTAAACGGTTACCCTGTGACTGGACGTTGTTGTGTTGCCGGTCTCAGTTCTCTCTGACTCCCCTTCTTTGCTGTTCAAAACAGGTACAAGGACAGCAGCCCGATTGCTGAGAACAGCTCCTGCTACGAACTGGACCCTCTGAAGTACAGGCTGGTCATAAGGGATCTGAGAGCAAAGCATGCTGGGAACTACACCATATCCCTGAGCAACGCTAAGCACGGCCTCTATGAAAACCTCACCAGTCGTCTGGTTGTATTGGGTAAGCATCTGGTAAAGCCGGCTCGCTCTACCGCTTGTTTCTCTGCTGCCACTTTCCAACCCAAGCAGGAATCGTGTGCTGACGTGGGACAGCCTCGCTGTTTACCTGATGCACAGAAACGTGATTGGTATAGACAGAAAGGATGGTGATTCTTACTCCTGCAGGACTGCTTCAGTCACAGTCTGTGTGTGATAGAAAAACAAAGGATCAGCGGCAGGGGTCATCTCGTAGAAAAAGAGGTGCAGGAGCTTATTAGCATAACTCATGAGCATAACTTATTTGCATATGCCACACCCCCTGACATCACCGGAAGTGTGTCAGGAGGCAACACCCACCACTCAGGCTCCACTGGACTGCTTTGCATTGTTAGCTATTGGGGGGGACGGGGGATGTGCAGATCTGTCCTCGCAGAGGAGGGAGAGCTTGTGCCTGAATAAAACTTGGTCTTAAAGGTGCCACTGGACTGTTTTGGACCGGGGGCCGGGGGGAGCTCTGCGACTTACCTGGCTGCTTCTTGCTCTGACTGAGGGCTGCTGGGAGCAGGGGGTGGGGCTTGTTGCATGTGCCTGCCCCCTGGGCTCTTTACTGCCGGAGCTCTGCTCCTGTGAGCTCCTGCAGGAAATGACCCCTGATCAGCGGTGTCTCTGTTCTGAAGGCTGAAATTGAGAGCTGATGGCTACCACAGGGGTGTGATGCAGGCAGTTGCATAGCAGGGTGGTCTGCAGGTGTGCAGGAAAGGAGAAAATGTGTGTGGGGTGCCCACTGACACCTTTCCTGGTGCCTGCCAAGTGTGTTTAGAAAGTGGGTGGGACCAGGTGTGGTTTTTGCCCCATAAGTGGTTGACCACTGGAGATTTGACTGGCTGTGAAGATTTTTTTTTAAATGTTGCTTTGGCACCAGCTGCCACCAAAGCACAAGGATCTTCACTGCGTGACTGATGGTAGGCTGTGGCAGCCACTTTAGGGTTGGCTTGGCTTGGCCTCCTGCGGCGGCCATTTTGTGACTGCGCCCAGCATACTGTGTCAGAATTCCAAAGCTGCCGACAGGCTTATTCGGTGAGCATCCCCCACCTGGAGACAGGATACCCACCTCCCTCCCAAACTGCCTTCGGAAGCGGAGCATGAGAGAAATCTCTCTTTCATCTTGGAGGGCGCTGCAGGAACATGTGGGGTGTGCTCACTGGGTCTGACAGCTGTGGGGGGGAGGCGGTGGTGGCGGTAGCAAAAGGGTGGCTGGCTCCAGAGGTCTCCAGGCCCCACCGGGAGGTTAGCATCTGCACCACAAGGCAGCCTCGCCTAGGGCACAGAAACACCTCGAGCCAGTCCTGACTGGCTGGGAAGGATGAAGGTGTGGGATTCGTGCTTAATTTATAGAAAAACATGATGCCAGAACTCCAAGTCTGTTTGAAAACATCACCTTCTGGTCTGGAGGTGGTTTCTTGATATACCCGGTAGGTAAGGCCTCTTTGTGCTTTTTTGGTGATAGTCTGCACTTTCCACCTGCTCAGAGGCAAGTTTCATCTCTTTTTTTACTTCACATGTTCCTCATTTAAGCCATGCCTTGAAAAGGACTGAGCAAAGAGATGCTCAAGCTAAGTTGTGGCACAAATGCAGCCACAGGTGAAGACAAGGCATGCAGATAAAGTGTTAACTATAGACAGCAGAAAGGAGGAGTTAAGGAACAGGAATCCACAGTCCAAATTGTACCTGTGCCACAAATTCACTAGGTGGACTTAAATATCCATACTGTCTCTTAGACTCAGCCCCCATCCATGACAAAATACAGTTTAATAACAATAATACCGAAAATGGGTGTGAAATTTTATTTTGAATTTGGCTTTCTGTAGAGGTGTTGGGCCTTTTGATTGCTTTGGTAGGCACCTAATATGAGTTCTTATAAGCTGTCAAATGGGGAAAGACTTAACATCTATATATCTAATAGCCAAGTTGCCCCCGGAGTGCGGATCGCTAAATCAGCGCTCCGGGGGCACTTGGGGGGGAGGGGGAGGTTTGTGCACACGTGGGCCGGTTCCCACGTGTGCACAAAAATGCTAAAAGTAGGGGGGGAAATGGGGGGAT
>NW_015174875.1:494848-506936 GCF_001447785.1 Gekko japonicus | reverse complement strand
CACACACATCTTAATATCTGAAAAGTATCTGGAGAATATTCGACATCAGAACCTGCAGAGAAGAATTTATGGGAACAAACGCATTTAAGCTCTCATTTATTCCTTTTCTTTGCTATATGCCACCAGTTTGTCACATGGTATTGGCAGGATTGCCTGATTGGGTGCTCCATGGCATACAGTTAATGGACACTTTTGTGTGGGCACAAATGCCCTTGTGTGAGAGACAGAATGAGGGCTCATTGAAAGAACGGACCGTCCAAATAAAGACCTGTGTCATGCAGTTCATGGGCAGCGGCCCGCTGAATCTCGTCCACTCAGTTTGTCTCTGCTAATGGTTTTGCAAGCTTTTCATCCTTGTATTTGTGTATAATTCCATGCACAAATGCTCTCTGGTGTTCCTTTGTCACACATCAGCTCAGCAGAAGGAATTAATCAGGAATAATTATTGTAAATATGTCATTTATCGCAAGCCTACCAGCTCCGAGAATGCTGGTAATTCATAAAGAGAAGAAATATTATTCTGTGGGGAAGGCAGAAGGGAAGTAAACAGCAGGTGTTACATTTTTGGTAGCAGAGGATTACTCCCCCCCAAAAAAGGACGACCTGCCAAGAAATTTCTATGGCTGTTTTCCCCCAATTATCTGACCTCAAAAAACTGAGGGAAATTATCTTGCTGTGAAGAAGAACGACCCTAAAGCCACCTTTGTCTTACAGCCCAAGTAAATGTGATGCTGATCACACGATCAGCTCTGGTCCCAGGGGCAAACAAAGGTGACGGGGTACGAGGAGCAGGGCCAGCCATGACAGGCGATGCCTGCTGCAAACCTGGCAGTGCGAGGGCTCCGCTGTGCCCTCTTGGCGCTACATCCACCCTTTAACCAATCCCCTGTGTTTAAATTTCCCCATCCCAGGAATCTGTCCTGGTTGCTATCTTAACATGATGAATTAAAAGGAAAGATTACTTTCACCAACCGTCTTCAGGAAGTCATAGATCAGAAAGAAAAATATAAAATCCCAAGCAGAAGCAGCTGGAGAAACTTGACAGTGGAAATGTGTCTCTTCTCGTCCAGGAATGTGATTTCAGGGCCTTTTTTTTGAGGTGGGGGGGAATCTATTACACAGAGCTTATCAGGCTGCCTGCAGGCCTATAACCAGAAACATGGGGGGGGGATGAATTTTTAGGGTTATGAACTTTGGGTTGGGAACTTCCTGGAAATTAATAGTGGAGTCTGGGGAGGGCGGGGATCGGGCAGTGGGGTGCAAGGTCATAGAGTCCACCCTCCAAAGCAGCCATTTTATCCAGGGAGACTCTTCTCTGTAGTCTGGACCTCAGTTGTAATTCCAGGGGAGCTCCAGGCTCCACCTGGAGGTTGGGAATCGCATGCAAGGGGCGAGATGGGTCCTCCGGTCCCTATCATCCCAAACCCAGAGACTCGCTGGGCAGAGCCTGGTGATGCTGTGGACAGAGGACACTGGTATTATGGGATGCAACATGGTCCTGTCACATCGAACAGCAGTTTCAAAAGCAGTATGGGCCACCTGGTGTCTGTATGTGGTCACAAGTCGCTTTGAAGAGATGGGCTGTTTAACAGACCAGTCACAACGATATGGAGATTAACTGGGTGCTGAATGTAAAACGTATCTGATCTTCTAGCCTCTTGCTTCCCATCTTCCTTTTGCATTTGCAGTAGATGCACAGGTGGGAATCTTAGTGCACAAGACCGGCAGTCCAGGGGGGAAGTGGTTTCCTTACGATCATACTAGGAGCATTTTGTTGATTGTGGTCTGTCACAGCTCAGGTGGGGGTGTGACCTGATGCTGCCACCACTCTGGTTTTAGGTTCCCTTGAGAAAGCCCAGAGCACCCTCCCAAGACCTTCAGACCTCCCTTTTGGCCGAATAACAGGCATGAGGACCAGGCAGAGTGAAACAAGGAAAAGGTTTATTTTATAGGAGGTCAAACTATCGCACAATTGCACTCATATCACACGCTAGCAAGGTCATGCTCAGGATCCTACAAGCTAAGCTTCAACAGTACGTGGATAGAGAACTGCCAGAAGTACAAGCTGGGTTTCGAAGAGGTAGAGGAACTAGAGATCAAATTGCCAACATTCGCTGGATTATGGAGAAAGCAAGAGAGTACCAGAAAAACATCTCCTTCTGCTTCATTGACTATGCTAAAGCCTTTCTGTGTGGATCACAACAAACTATGGCAGGTCCTTAAAGAGATGGGAGTACCAGACCACCTCACATGTCTCTTGAGAAACCTGTATAAGGGTCAAGAAGTGACAGTTAGAACCGGATATGGAACAACTGATTGGTTTAGCATAGGAAAAGGAGTACGACCAAAATGTATATTGTCACCTTGCTTATTTAATATATATGCAGAGTACATCATGCGAAATGCTGGCCTGGATGAATCACAAGCGGGAATTAAGATTGCTGGGGAAAAGATCAACAACCTCAGATATGCAGACGATACCACTCTAATACCACACTATGAAGAGGACCTAAAGAGCCTCTTGCTCAGGGTAAAAGAGGAGAGCGCAAAAGTGGGCTTGAAGCTCAACATCAAAAAAACGGAGATCATGGCATCCGGCCCCATCTCTCCTTGGCAAATAGAAGGGGAAGTCGTGGAAGTAGTGACAGACTTCACGTTCCTGGGATCCCAGATCACCGCAGACTGTGACTGCAGCCATGAAATTAAAAGACGCCTGCTCCTTGGGAGGAAAGCGATGGCGAACCTAAACAGCATGATAAAAAGTAGAGACATCACCCTGCCAACAAAAGTCCGCATGGTCAAAGCAATGGTATTCCCAGTAGTCATGTATGGCTGCGAGAGCTGGACTATAAGGAAGGCCGAGCGCCGAAGAATAGATTCTTTTGAACTATGGTGCTGGAGAAGACTCTTGAGAGTCCCTTGGACTGCAAGAAGATCAAATCAGTCAATCCTAAAAGAAATCAACCCTGACTGTTCCCTGGAAGGCCAGATAATGAAACTGAAGCTCAAATACTTTGGCCACCAAATGAGAAGGGAGCACTCACTGGAGAAGACCCTGATGCTGGGAAAGATTGAAGGTCAAAGAAGACGGGGACGGCAAAGGATGAGATGGTTAGACAGTGTCATCGATGCAACGAACATGAAATTGAGCCAAGTTCAGAGGACGGCGGAAGACAGGAGGGCCTGGCGTGATCTGGTCCATGGGGTCGTGAAGAGTCGGACTCGACTGTGTGACTGAACAACAACAACAAACAAACAAGGTGCAGGAATAATAACCATAAGTGGATGAAAAGAAAAGGAATCAAATGTCCTAACACGTCTAAATATAGACTGTCCGTAGCTTACTATTCCAAGTGACACCAGACTACTCACCCTTCCCTCAGGATGAAGGTTTCTTCCCCGCAGCAGCCTCCCTTCTGGCTCTGCCCTCTGGGAAGAAGAACAGCTTTTCCTGCTGCTCCAAACCCAGTTTTGGGGGGCAGCTTCTGGAGGTTATTTTGGAGGAACATTTATGAAGTTTCTCTGAGACACTAAAAAAATTGTGAGTTAATAGGGTGAGAGAGCGACAGAAGGTTTCAACCTTGGTCTACACCCGCTGGAGGGGCATAAATTTACAAGGCTGGTTGCCCCAAAAATTGAGTTTCACTATGGTGGGGAGAAGTGTTTTTTCCTTTCCTTAGTGTGATGTTAGGGGATGCACGTCTTGGAGATGACTGGGATGTTCCCAGGGGACAAGCCCCTCCCCTTCCTGGATTGATCTGAGGAAACCGACCCTGTTCCAGAAGGAGGAGCCTATTCCCAAGAGTAAGGACTGTCCCACTCCCGGACCACCGAGAAGGAAGCTTCACGGTAAGTGAATACAAATCTTCCATTCTCCAATACAGTGGAAAAAGGGGTGGGTGGACCTGTTCACTGGAAGCCTGGTCTACCCCTGTAGAGGGCAACATTTTGTGTAATGAAATTGGACTTGATTCTGTTTTCTCTTATAATGTTTAAATATAATTTATTAAAACAATTCACTCTGAGATTTTTACAAGGTTATGGAAATAATCTTCTAAAAATAATTTGCGCAATAGTGAAATGTAGACTTGCTCACAACTTTAATGGTACTAGCTTTTTTTTGCTCACAAGGTAGAATTTCTGCTCACAACACTGGTCATGACTGCAGAGTTTACTTAGGAGCCTTTGATGAGGAACTTTATCAAAAGCTTTCTGGAAGTCTAGGTAAACAACATCTACTGGGTCATCGTTTTCCATATGTTTGTTCACCCCCTCAAAGAACTTGAAAAGGTTAAATAGGTCCTAAATGGCTTTTGTTCATCAATGTGCCTACTAGCTCAGAGAGCCAGTTTGGTGTAGTGGTTAAGTGTGCAGACTCTAATCTGGGAGAACCGGGTTTGATTCCCCACTCCTCCACTTGCACCTGCTGATGTGACCTTGGGTCAGTCACAAGCTCTGGCACAGCTGTCCTTGAAAAAGAGCAGTTTGTGTCAGAGTTCTCTCAGCCCCACCCACCTCACAGGGTGTCTGTTGTGGGGAGGGGAAGGGAAAGGAGTTTGTAAGCCGCTCTGAGACTCTGAGTGAAGGGCGGGATATAAATCCAATCTCTTCTTCTTCTTCTTCTTCTTCTTCTAATGATGGATTCCACCAACTTACCACCAACACAACAATGTTAGATTGACTGGCCTGTAATTCCCCGGAACTCCTCTGGAACCTTTTTTAAAGATGGGGGTTAGATTAGCTACTTTCCAGTCCTTGGGAACAGAGACAAACTTTAGTGATAGATTGCATATTTTTGTCAGGAGATCCACAAGCTCACATTTGAGTTCTTTCGGAACTCTCAGATGTATGCCATCTGGGCCTGGTGATCTGTCAGTTTTGAATTTGTCCATCAGTCGTAGGACCTCATCTCTCATCACCTCAGTCCAACTCAGGTCTTCTGACAGCGCTTCTGAGATCGGCGATTCTGGAGTGGGCAAGCACCTCCCATCTTCCCCAGTGAAGACGGAGGCAAAAATACATTCAGCTTCTCTGCCATTTCCCCATCATCCTTCAGTAATCCTTTTACCTCTTGGTCATCCAAGGGCCCCACTGCCTCCCTGGCTGGTTTTCTGCTTTTGATGTATTTGAAGAAATGTTTATTGTTGGTCTTTATGGTTTTTGCAATATGTTCCTCATACTCCTTTTTGTTTTTCCCCACTTCTCTGGGAATGAGTCCTCAGAGGTAGTTGCTAAGAGCCTACCATTCGTAACAGGGGTCTGGGTTCCCCTGACTTGACCAACTCGGACGGTCAAGAGTGGGGGGACTTGTTCTCCAGGTGTAAAAGGTAAAGGTAAAGGTTCCCTTGCTCGAAAGCCAGTCGAATCCGACTCTATGGTTGCGGTGCTCATCTCCATTTCTAAGCCGAAGAGCCAGCACTGTCCGAAGACGTTTTCCGTGGTCATGTGGCTGGCATGACTAGACGCCGAGGCACACGGAACGCTGTGACCTTCCCACCGAAGTGGTACCTATCTATCTACTTGCAATTTCTTGCTTTCGAACTGCTAGGTTGGCAGGTGTACCAGGCCCTAATTCAGATCAGGATTGTGGCATGAGGGGGAGAAGGGTCTTCAGCCTCCCCCTCCCATGTCATTTTCCCAACCCAGAATATCCCTGATGTCATAGGGTTGCCAGCTCAGGGTTGGGAAATTCCTGGAGATTTGGGGGTGGAACCTGAGGAGGGCGGGGTTCAGGGACAGTAGGGGCCTCAGTGGGGTTTAATGCCATGGAGTCTACCTTCCAAAGCAGCCATTTTCTCCAGGGAAACTGATCTTTGTAGGTTCAACTGATTTCTGTCGTTACAACTGAACTCTGGAGAGCAGAGGTAATTCGGGGGGGGGATAACTCCAGGCCCACTTGGGGGTTTCTCATAGGGTTCCCAAATCCCCCCGGGGGGCAGAATTCTCCCCGGTTTTGAGCCCCGATACCCACTCCCGCTGAATCGGGGCCCGGGGGAAACCCCACCCCCGTGTGTGCGTCACCCGGAAGTGACGTCGCACGCTGGGGGCGGGGCAACGCCATTTGAGGGGAAAACTCTTTGTTTCCCCCTCAAATGGCGTGGCCCCGCCCCAGCATGTGACATCACTTCCGGTGACGCTCCGGAAGCGCGCGTGCACACATCCCCAGCCAGCTCCCGGAGCTACAGGATGCTCCCCCGCCGGGAGGCTTTTTCGATTTGGCAACACTAGTTTCTCAATCCTCGGTGTATTTGTTGTCCCCATTCTGGGGCTATGTGTGAAGCCTACATTACAGCCCTCTATGAATGCCTTTAACCTGACCTGGATGGCCCAGGCTAGCCCAATCTTGTCAGATCTCAGAAACTAAGCCGGGTCAGCCCTGGCTAGCATTTCAGTAGGAATAGCAGTGTTGTGACACGAAGGCAGGCCATGGCAAACCACTTCTGGATGTCTCGTGCCTTGAAAACCCCACAGAGTTGCCATAAGTCAGCCGTGACTTGATGGCCCATTCTGCCACTACCATGAATGCATTTGTGATATTGGTATGGCTTCCGGCCAATGTCCCCCTGGTCTTTTGGAGTCATGTGGGCCACCCGCATGGGTACCCTGTCCCTGGGATTTAACTTGGCAGGAACAGCCGAACCCTCTTGCTGCCTTTGCATGCCGGATTCTGGAGTCCCCAGGAGGTGGCTGACCACAACAAAGAGAAGTTCCTCCTGTGTGTATTTGCACGTCCCAGGCTGTCCAAGATGCTGGTGGGTTGCTCTGTTTTTGTTTTCTGGGATTCATGTCTTGTCTAGAGCCAAGAGGCGAATGTCTCGAAAGGTCTGAGCAGAGGAGGTGGGGAGAGCAAAGGGTGATTTTAGCAAACAGCTGGAGACTCCGTGTCCCCGCTGGCCAAGGATGGGAAACGTGGGAGAAAACAGTTATTCCGGGCCGGAGTACAAACAAGTGGGGAGGAGGACATGGCGTCATTTTAAAACTACTTATGGTCAAGCAGGGGCATTTTTCGTTTTCAGCCGAGAACAAATAAACGGAATTTATCAGGTCTTTTCAGAGTCTTTTGTCCAGCAGTGGTGCTTCCGTTAAAGCCGGTGGGAGACGGGATTGAGCTGATTTACCCAACGGAACAAACACGGCAGCTGTTTTGCTGCCTATTCCCGTTGGTCACAGAGCGGCAGCCAGTTCCCAACATATGCCCCCTTCGGGTTACCAGCTCTGGGTTGGGAAATGCCTGGAGATTTGGGGGGTGGAGCCTGGGGAGGCCAGGGGGTTTGGGGAGAGGAGGGACCTCAGCGGGGTGCAATGCCACAGAGCCCACCCTCCAAACTAGCCGTTTTCTCCAGGGGGAACTGGTCTCTATGGTCTGAAGATCAATTGTAATACCAGGAGATCTCCAGGCCTCAGAAGGGAGTCAAGCTATAAATTATGCAAATATGTAAATATATATATTTATATATGTTACTTTGCTGTAAGTGGCCCTGAGCCCTGCTTGTAGGGAAGGGCGGCCTAGAAAATCTAAGTGAGGGCGTGAATGAGTGAGTGAATGAATGGAGGGTGGCCACAGGTGAGCAGCAGGTGGGAGGGACCGCTTAAGGAAGGCCATTGAAGTGTGGGTGTGAAAGCCATTCAACGACTTAAGCAGACACATCTGAATTGGCTTGAACACATCCAAAGAGCTTACTAACCAGTTGGCTCCCTCTTTGCAACTGAACGGCCAGATGTTCAAACATCATTAAAGGAACTCGCTGCAGCCCTTTGGCTGAACACGCAGACACCAGGGGTCGGGGTGGGTGGTGACTACCCTGCTCCCCTCCACACAGGAAGGAAGGCTCTAGTAAAATGGAAAGTCAAGAGTTAATTGGAACCGGATTATGGGTTGGAGGAAAACTCCACCCCCTGGACTGTTCTCTTTTCCTGCTTTCAGTTTCTGTGTGTTTAGTTGGAAGTCAGTTGCAATAAAGCACTTGTGTTACATTCAGCAACTCACCTGAGTACAGTAGGGCTGCCAAGTCCCCCTGGGGGGCGGATTTCCCCCCCGCTTTGGAGGCCCGATTTCCGCCGCCTCGGAATTGTCTATGTCTCCCCCTCAGATGGCTGTGGCCCTGCCCCCAGCGTGCCCGGCGTCAGCACGTCCCATCCAGCTGATGTGCATGCGGCGCGCGCGCTTTGCACGCGCACACGCACTCGGGACGCCGTCCAGGAGCCCCGCGCCGCCAGGAAAAACGCACTTGGCAACCCTAGCGTACAGCGATTTATTTCATTACCACCGTGAGACCACAAAATTGGCGACGAGGGTACAAAGCATGGCCTGGTATGGAAAAATTGGGAGATTTAATCTAGAAGAGGAGGATTGGCAGCAATATATTGAAAGACTGGGCCACTATTTTCTGGCTAACAGGATCCCAGATGCAGCTAAACAGAATCTATATTAGACTGTATAGCAGAGCTCAAAAAACTGACAGAGCACTGCTCATTTGGAAATGTGTATGTTAAGAGATAGATTTGTGTGTGGATTGCAGGATGAGAAAATTCAGAGGGCGTTATTGTCAGAACAGAGCCTGACTTGGGCCAAAACTGTAGAACTGGTGACAGCCATGGAGGTGGCAATGAAAAATTGTAAGGAATTACACCTAGACATCAAGGACAAAGCCAGAAGCAAAGAACTCCAGTCCTAGAGGGATGTTTCAGGTTTGGAGAAAGTCACTTGGCCTTGGTTTGTCGACATAAAGGATCCCAGTGCCATAAACGTTTCAAAGTGAGACATCTAGAAGATGTAGAGGCAGTTATCAGAGAGTGCAACAAGGCAGAGAGAGAGAGAGAGGAAAGGAAAGGAGCTGGAAGCTTGCTATTTGGAAGAGGCAGAAAGGGAAGAAGCCCTTGTCCACACAATGTATTCTATAAAAGGCAAAAAGAGTAAAACCTTATACAGTCACTGTGGAACTGAGTAACGAACCTGTATGCATGGAGCTTCAGTGACCGTGATTAATGAAAAGATCAACAAAGCAATGTAGACCTCAAAGCCCTGGAAAATGTGAAAGTAAAATTGCAGACATACACTGGGGAAAATATTCCTGTATTCCTGTAGTCAGGTCACTGTGGATCCCTGTAAATGATAAAGGGCAACAGTGAGATTTACAGGCCATAGTAATAAAGGGCGATAGACCATATTTACTGGGCAGGAACTGGTTGAAAGAACTGAGATTAGGCTGGGGAGAAATATGTAAACTGAAGGGAATGCCAGCAGTACAAAAGGTCCTGAGCGCTCATCCTGCAGTGTTCCCAGAAGGACTGGGGACCTTAAAAGGTGTTAAAGCAAGAATACATGTAAAGGAGGGGAATCAGCCAAAGTATTTTAAACCCAGGCCTGCTTCATATGCTATCCGGAATCCTGGGGATGCACTTTCATAGAATCACAGAGTTGGAAGGGGCCATAGAGGCTGTCTAGTCCAACCCCTTGCTCAGTGCAGGATCCCTATTGGAGCAGGAGGGCTGAATTAAATGTGGGAAATGGGTGCGTGTTGGTGGGGTGTCAGGGTTGTGATCCCGCCACAAGGAAGACAGCAGGTTCTACAGGAACTGCATGAAGCCCATTCTGGAATCTCTCGCGTGAAGGCTTTCGCAAGCAGTGTGTCCAATCTCAACAACACCAACAGGCAGCAGCAGTGGCACCTCTACATCCATGGCAGTGGCCCAGAAAACCTAGGTTTTGGATACATCTAGATTTTGCAGGACCCTTTTGGGGGGAGATGTTCTTGATTATAGTAGATGCCCAGTCAAAGTGGATGGAAATCCACCGAATGAATTCCACAGCTTCACCCAAGGGTCATTTCCTAGAAAAGGAGGTGCAGGAGCTCATTTGCATAACTCATTTGCATATGCCACACACCCTGACAAAGGGCAGGCATGTTTTAAATGAGTTATGCAAATGAATTTAAATCCCCCCCCCAGTCTCTCCACAAAAGCGGAGAGGCTCAGGGGGAGAGGCAGGCATGTCTGCCTCCGTGCCCTCCCCGTCTCCAGCCAGCCCGCCACGGCAGTCATGCCTGGGTTCCCTGTCCAATCTTCTCCAGGTGCCCCGCGGCTGTGGGGCACCTGGAGAAGATCGGGCAGGGAACCCAGACATTTAAATCCCCCCCTCCCTGAGTGTCTCCGTGGGCGGGGGACGGGGCCTGGGCTCCTTTCTCCTGGAGCGCTGCTCCAGGGTGCTCTGGCAGGAAATGATCCCTGGCTTCAGCTATAACCTGTGACAAATTTTGACCAACTCTTGCTTGTCATGGACTTCCAGTAGTACTGGTCACAGATAATGGACCAGATTTTACCAGACAGGAATTTAAGGAGTTCCTGTGGAAGAATGGAATTAAACACATTCAAATGGCTTAGCTGAGAGAACCATCGGAATTTTCAAAGAAGGAATGAAAAAGATGACTCACGGGACTTTGGAGACAAGGCTGGTTCAATTCCTCTTGAAATATAGAATCACCCCCCCCCCCAGACTACCACGAGGGTGAGTCCAGCCCAGTTGTTGATGGGAAGGAGATTACGGACCTACTTGAATTTAATGTGTCCCAAAATAGAAGAGGAAGTGCAAAGGAAACAAACTCCTCAAAAAGATAATCATGATTATCATGCTAAGTATAGAGACTTGGGAATATGTCCAGAGAATACCAGGGCCGGGAGGCCAGAGGCAGGCTAACAAGCCACTTCTCTGAATGTCCTCAGTGCCCCAATAGGAGTCGCCAGAGATCACCATGACTTCCAGGCACAGGAGTGTGCACATGCACACACACACAAATGCAAAAATACCCCCCCAAAAAATTAAGAAAGACCACATCCGCAGGAGAACTAATGTGCAAGAGTCCATGCAAGTGGGAGAGGAACAGGAATTCCTGGAAAACTGGGGTATTTGTGGCATTTCAGAGGCAGAAGCCCACTGTAATTTGATGCTCCCTTCCAGGTCACCAATTAGGGAAGATTCTGAAGAAACGGACGTTTCCAGACCCAGGGGTAATGAGATAGTGGAAGCACAAGAAGACCTCCTGGTCAATGCTCCCTCTAAGCTGTGGAGTCTTGTGAGCAAAAATTCTACTTTGTGAGCTGCTGGCGTTACAGTTGTGAGCGAGCGATTTGGCTGCTGCATAAATTAGTTTGCTTTGCAGCCATCCTTCCTGAGCTAAGACAAAAGTCTTGTGAGCTGGAGGCTAAAAAACTGTGAGCTAGTTCACACTAACTCAACTCAACCATAGTAAAATGGAAAGTCAAGCGTTAACTGGAACCTGATTATGCATTGGAGGAAAACTCCACCCCTGGACTGTTCCCTTTTCCTGCTTTCAGTTTCTGTGTGTGTTTAGTTGGAAGTCAGTTGCAATAAAGCAGTTGTGTTAAAATGAGCAACTCACCTGAGTACAGCGATTTATTTCATTACCGCCGTGAGATCACAAAAAAAGGCCTCATTTATTTTAAATTGTGTAATGCCCATTCGGCTCTTAGCAAGGATATTTGTTTGGGGACTATTGATGGAGCGCCTGGGTCACAAGCTGACTGGCACCAAAGTTTTAGGATCTCAGTCGCCCATTGCAAAAGGGAATGGAAGCTATCTAGGGGTTGCCAGCTCTGGGTTTGGAAATATCTGGAAATCTGAGGGTGAGCTTTGGGAGAGTGGGGTTTGGGTGGGGAGGGACCTTGGTAGGGTATAATGCCATGCAGACCACCAGGGGTCATTTCCTGTGGGAGCGCACAGGAGCAGTGCTCCAGCAGTAAGGAGCCCAGGAGGCGGGCACATGCAGCAAGCCCCTCCCCTGCTCCCAGCAGCCCTCAGTTGGGCCACGAGGAGCAAGAAGCAGCCAGGTAAGTTGCACCCGCCTTCAGGTACAAGCTCTCCCTCCTCTGTGAGGGTAGATCTGTGCGTTCCCCCCCCGCCAATAGCTAGCAATCCAAAACAGTCCAGTGGAGCCTGAGTGGTGGGTGTTGCCTTCTGACACACTTCCGGTGATGTCAGGGGCTGTGCTAATGAGCTCCGGCACCTCTTTTTCTGTGAAATGACCCCTGCAGACCACCTTCCAAAGCTGCCATTTTTTCTACGAGACGTTTT
>NW_015174875.1:484181-494699 GCF_001447785.1 Gekko japonicus | reverse complement strand
CCCAATAGCTAGCAATCCAAAACAGGCCAGTGGAGCCTGAGTGGTTGGTGTTGCCTTCTAACACACTTCCGGTGATGTCAGGGTGTGCTAATGAGCTCCTGCACCTCTTTTTCTACGAAATGACCCCTGCAGACCACCTTCCAAAGCTGCCATTTTTTCTACGACAAGTTTTTCAGAAGTAATAAATAAATAAGTGATCTATGTAGTCTGGAGATCAGTTGTGATTCTGGGGGATCTCCAGCCCCTACCTGGAGGTTGACAAGCCTGAGGCTATCGAAGGAGGCTCTTGCTGGTATTTTTTTAAAGGAAAGTGTGAAAATGAGTAAAAGCAGCGGGGTGGGGGTTGCTGCAGAAGGTGGGCCAGGGCAGAGCAGTTGCCAGCAACCTCCGGGCGAGTCGTTCCCTTAACATCCTGCCCTCCTCCATCCATAAAAGGTAAAGGTTCCCTTGCTCGAAAGCCAGTCGAATCCGACTCTATGGTTGCGGTGCTCATCTCCGTTTCAAAGCCGAAGAGCCAGCGCTGTCCGAAGACGTTTCCGTGGTCATGTGGCCGGCATGACTAAGCACCAAGGCACACGGAACGCTGTTACCTTCCCACCCAAGTGGTACCTATTTATCGACTTGCAATGTCTTGCTTTCGAACTGCTAGGTTGGCAGGAGCTGGAACTAGAGACGGGAGCTCACTCCGTCATGCGGCACACTCGGGTCTCGAACTGCTGAACTACTGACCTTCCACAGCCTGCAGTTCAGCGTCTTAACCACTTGAGCCACCACATCCCCATCCATACCCTGTACTGAAGTCTCCATGTTCTCAGTGGGGAGGCCTTCATTGAAAATGTCATTGAGGCGGAATTCATTTTGTGGGATCAGGCAGAGCATTTGGAGAGGAGGGTGTGGACACATACTGGGCGAGAGCGGGGAACAGGTGTTGGGTGATGCATGAGGCCACCTGACCTCTGGTGGAAACCTGCAGGTTGACACGTGTCACTCCATTTACCAAAAACTACAACAACAACCAAGCAAAGCGGGACATCTTCCCTAGAGACGGGAAGCTTATAAAAGCTGGCAATAATGATGGAGATGAGGCTGTTTCATAACAGAACATTCACTATTCAACATCAATCCTAGCAAAATAATTTAAAATAAACTTTGAAAATTATTATTGGGCTGGTTTGGAGCAGTCTTTGTGGGGCTTAATTGTGGACTGCAAATGAGATTTCGAATACAGAAAAAAGGGATCCTTTTTTTTTTTGCTGGTGGTTTCTTAGGTAAAGGGGGTGGGAGGGAGATAGATGAGCCAGAGAATCTAAACTACGGAGCAGTTTATGGCTGGGGAAGAGGGAGTGCTGGGAGGCCAGCCAGTCCCCTTCCCGGAGAACATAAATTACCAGAAAAGGTGACTAAAACTGCAATTTTTACTTGGATGAACAATCTTTTTCTTGGATAATTTAAGCAAATTCTAGTTTTACAATAGTGTCTGTAAAGAAACAACAATCTTGAACACATTAGGCAGTCTTATACTGAACCAGACCATCATCGGTCCTTCAAGGTCAGCCTTGTCTGTTAATACTGGCAGTGGCTCTCCAGGGTCTCAGGCAGAGGTCTTTCACATCACCTTCTCCCTTGTCCTTTTCGCCGGAGATGCCAGGAATAGGATAGAACCTGGTACCTTCTGCGTACCAAGCGGATGCTCTGCCACTGAACACTGGTCCCTCCCCCAAATGGCCCCTCTTCCAAAATTATTTTATTTATTATTTTAATCATTTTTATGCCTCCTTCTTTCCCTGTAGGGATCCAATATGGCTTACATCATTCTCCTCTCCTCCATTTTATCCTCACACCAACCCTGTGAGGTAGGTTAGTCTGAGAGAGTGTGACTGCCCCAAGGTCACTCATTGACCTTCCATGGCACGAATGGGGATTCAAACCCGGGACTAATTTCCCACAAGCAGCTGCACGGCCCTCGCTCTTCCCTTCTCCCGATCGTATTCGTCAATTCCCCACTAATTGCTGTGTGGCCACATTTGGACCCACAGCATCCCCCCGGTTTCCCCCGCGTCTTCTCGATCTCAAAAAACAAGGATCGAGAAGACGCAGGGGAAATCAGGGGATGCTGTGGGTCAAAATGGGGCCACAGAGCAAGTAGTGGGAAATTGACAGATACGATCGGGGGTGGGGGGAGAGAAGAGCGAGGTGGGTCTCCCAGATACTAGTCCGACACTGTTAACCAGTACACCGCTCATCAACATCCTGCTATTTAGGAACAATGCAGGGGTGAAATTTGCCCCTCCATATGCCAAGTATACTCTGTGGGTATATTTGAGTCCTCTCCTGCAAGGCTGCTTTAAGTGCATAGGCCACTGCTGTTCCAGGGCCTAAGAGGGCCTCCATGCCCTGGGAATATCTGGACAACCCAGCATAGCCGGAGCAGATGTACACAGCAAGGACTGCAAGGAAGGGGATAGTTACCCTAATCTAGGACATTGTGCACATGCATCCTTCTTCCCTTAGAAGTGAAAGAGGAGAGCTCACTTCAGTCCTCCATCAGCAGAGGCTGCAGTCTCCACTGCGGCACGAAGCACCTCCTTCCCCATTTTGGTTGATGCACTAGCTGCAGAAGTAGGACTTGGACACAGTTAATGATGCTCAGCTCACATCTAGGTTTGCATGACTGCCTGTCCTGAAAATTGATTGACAGGGTCACTTCGTACAGAATGCAGCACAGGTGTTGGTTTCTTGGAGTGTGCTGGACTTCTAAAAAAGAGCTTCCCACATCTCCTGCTTTTGCCAGTGTGCTGTGGGGGTTAGAGTATCGACTAGAATCTGGGAGACCCATCATGGAAGTTTCATGGGTGACCTTGAGACAGTCTCACACACTCAGTCTAAGCTACCTCACAAGATTGTTGTAAGAACAAGATGGAGGAGAGGCAACTAATGTAAGCTGTTTGGGGTCCTGTGGAGAAAGGTGAGGTATAAACAAAATAAATAATACAGCAATTTCATGGAGTGCCCACGAGTTCTTGTATTGTGAGAAAGGGAGAAAAGTACTTCTTCCTCTACCTGCTCTATCCCATGCATAATCTCTTAAACCTCGATCATGTCACCCTTCAGTCGTCGTTTCTCCAAGCTAAAGAGCCCCTAAGACCTTTCTGTTCACTCAGACCTTTGACAAGTCCATGGGATGGATCTTGTGGATTTGTTACACTAAAGATAGCACTTTCCCGTGCAGCAAGGAACCACTGTGTGTTTTATTGTTGTTATGTTTTAGTTTGATTGGCTTTGACGTCTTGCTGCTGATAAGGTGGCAAGGTGTTTCAAAGAACAATGTTAAGACTGCTGTATCGTTTTTCATGCTTTTTACCAGAAAGTCCACAGCTGAGAGGCAGGATGTGAGTGTTATGCATTAAATGAATGGTTTGAAGTCTTTGTTAGCAATAAGTGTCCCCCCAGGAGTGATGTCATGCCATCAGCCCACTGGCCAATTTAAAAAAAATTCTCCTGTCACCACTCCAAGTAGGGTTGCCAAACTCCAGGGGAGTCCTAAATTGCACCCTCCCCAGGCTCTACCCCCAAATTTCCAGAAATTTCCTAACATAGAGTTGGCAACCCTAGCTCCAAGAGGCAGTTTGACATAGCCAGTTTGGTGTAGTGGTTAGGAGCGCGGACTCTAATCTGGGAGAACCGGGTTTGATTCCCCACTCCTCCTCCACATGCAGCTGCTGGTGTGACCTTGGGTCAGTCACAACTTCTCTCAGAGCTGTTCTCTCAAGGGCAGTTCTCAAGAGAGCTCTCTCAGCCCCACCTGCCTTACAGGGTGTCTGTTGTGAAGGGGGAAAGGGAAAGGAGATTGTAAACCACTTGGAGACTCCTTCAGGTAGTGAAGGGCGGGATATAAATCCAATCTCCTCCTCCTCTTCCTCCTTCTTCTGGGGATTCCCCGCCACCACTGTCAGGATGGCAAATCTAGATCCCATCCATTTTATCCTCTATTTGGGTAGATTCACGTCACATTTTTTTTAAAAAAAAAAATACAGAAACTGACCCTACCCACTCACCTCATTCCAGCCACCTTCCTGATCCTGTCTTGGGCAAAACTGAGCTCAGAAAATCTGATTTATCTGTGCTTTGCCTTAATTAAATTTCAGGGATGTTTAATCCACCGCCCCTTGAGACTTATTATACAACCATTTCAGGAACCCAAACAAAGGGCTCAGAAGCAGAAGAAACATTTGATTCATGTATTTAAAGTTGTGGAAGCTAATAGTAGAGAAAATCCTGCCAGTGAGGAGCACAGATAGACCAGCAATTATGGTTGGTTTTATTATATTTTAACACCGTTTTTCAGTCCCAAATGGCTCCTAAAGTGGTTTGCAATTTGAAATCCACCATAAAGGTAGTCATTAAATCAGCCATTCTGCATTGTCGGTATTTTATTCATTTCCCAATGACATATCAGGAAAATCTTAGCTGCTAATAAAAGCCTCTAAATTAATAATCTTGCGGTCTCTTATTGGCTTCCTGTCAGCTTCCAGAGGTAGGGTTGCCAACCTCCGGGTGAGGCCTAAAGATCCCCCGGAATTGCAAGTGGGGAGAGATCAGTTCCCCTGGAGAAAATGGCTTCTTTGGAAGGTGGACTCTGTGGCCCTTGTACCCTGCTGAGGCCCCTCCTCTCCTCAGGCCCTGCCCTTCCCAAGCTCCACCCCTAAAATCTCCAGGAGTCCCCCAGCCCAGAGCTGGCAACCCTATCCTGTGGCTGTGAAGGGAATTCGAACTCCAACTGTTCACTGTTTGATAGGGCCAAGGGGGACTTGAGTGGGAGGGGTGCCTATTTGACCCTAAGAGGCCACCATGGGACTGCTTTTTAACATCTCTCACCTAGTCAGGAGGTTTGGGCTAGAGGGCCGTCAATATGCTGAGGACACCCACCTAACCTAGTCAGGAGGTTTGGGCTAGAGGGCCACCAATATGCTGAGGACACCTCCCTATATCTGTTAATGGATAGCTGACCAGATACCACCCCAGAAGATCCGGCCAGTTGTTTGGGAGCCGCGGTGGGACGGTTAAAACAGAGCTGCCTGAAGCTGAACCCATCACAAGTCACAAATACAGCCAGGATGGCATTTTCCCATCTTTGCCAGGCCCGGCAGCTGGACCCTTCCCTGTCCCATGCTGATCTAGCCACAGTCATCCATTCGCTCTACTCATGGCTGCCCTTGAACTTGCTTCGGAAACTTCAACTGGTCCAGAATGCAGCTCCACGGGTCCTTACAGGAACCCCCTGAGAGAGCACTTACAGCCTGTGCTCCATCAGCTGCACTGGCTCCAGATTGAATACCGAATCAAGTTCAAGGTTTTGGTACTTGCCTTCAAAGCCCTAAAAGGTCTGGGACCATCGTATCTGCAGGACCACCTCTCCCTATATACCCCTCAGAGAGCATTACGCCCGATCGGTATCAACTGGCTGGTAGTCTCTGGTCCCAAAACAGTCCAGCTACCCTTGACCAGAGCCAGGTGGTCTTCCCAGTGAGATCCGGGCCCTGCAGGACTTGGCAAAGTTCAAAGTAATTATTACCTGTCAGATCTCAAAAGCTAAGCTGCGTCAACTCTGGCAAGTACTTGGATGGGAGACCTCCTTGAAATACCAGAGGCGGGAAGTGGGGGCAGGCTTTACTCAGCCACCTGTCTGAATATCCTCCAGGCCCCCAGTAGGGGTCAGTCACCAGAGGTCAGCATGACTCCCAGGTGCACACATACTCACACACACATACATATGAAAAAAATATCAACCCCCCCCCCAAGTTATTTATTATGGTATTACACCAGCACGAAACACAGAATAAAATATACCATAGTCATCGCCCAAAATTGTTAAAAGTTTCAGATAAAACTATAATAAATTATAAAAAAACCATTCCAATAATACATAGGGATATATTGTGAGCAGTGCTCCCTCCAAGCTACGGAGTCCCGTGAGCAAAAATTCTACTTTGTGAGCTCCTGGCGTTAAAGTTGTGAGCGAGTAATTTGGCCACTGCATAAATTAGTTTGCTCTGGAGCCATCCGTCCTGAGCCAAGACCAAAATGTGTGAGCCGGAGACTAAAAAACTGTGAGCTAGCTCATGCTAACTCAGCTTAGAGGGAACACTGATTGTGAGAGAAGGATTTTAACACTTAGAATTTATAAAATTACATATATTATATGGGCTTATGTCATACTTTATGTTTCCTTACTTTCTTGAATGTTCAGTCAAGTTTTGTAGGCTGCTGCTCAGAATTTCGCACAAAGTGCAGTCACCTGTGGGTTTTCTCCCAAGAGCAACAACTTAACATAAACCCAGGGTTTCTATTGAGCAGGGGGGAGATATACTTTGAGCAATTCATTTGATAAAAGGGGCAGTAAAGGAGGACATATTTTCTTGTTTTCTATCTCACCACTGCCACAGGGAGATAATCTTTCATTCAAAGTGGATCTTTTTATATCGCCCCGCTACTACCACTGTTGGGAGGGCTGCAGGATTTGGCTCAGTTCCACAGGACCTGTAATACTGAGATGTGCCACTGGGCATATGGTCGAGGACAGCAATGGCTAGAGGGATCAGTGGTCTCGGGGGGGTTTCTCTCCTTCCCCCCTTTTATTCTCCACCCTCTTCTGGTTAAGAATCTCCCATGGGTGGAACATGATTTCACACTAGCCACCCAGCTATCTGCGGGAATATCCAGAGGAGCTAGGACCTCCGGTCTTAACTTGGAGGTAATTACCTTTCTCAGGAGGTAACAAAATGATTTGCAGTTCTATGTTATCCATTGTGTGATGATGACGATGATAAACATGCATTTATTTTGGGAGCTGTTTCCCACTGTGGCTAGGTCTATTAGAAAACCAGACATTTCCCCAAACAGCTGCTACAGGGCAGTGCTGGTGCAATCCAGCAGCTCTCTTTTATGGTGTTATCCCTAGAAGGCAAAAGGATGTTTTAGGACCCCGGGGAGTGCATTTAGCCGATGCCGCCTTTGTTGCAGTGTGCCAAGAAGGTCTGCAGGGTGGCTACAGCATTCATAACCATGATTTAATTTGTTTCCTTCACCTCTTTTTGTGAAGAGTAGCCTACCCTGAATTTAACCCCTTTGTAGGTGTGTAGGGGGACGCAGAGTGAAAATGAAGTGGAGAGGGGGCACCCAGACTTAACAATGGTCGCTTCAAGCAATCATAGAAAGGAGCATTTTAAACAATGGGCTTTCACAAGCATTGTTGATAGGTCTTTTGAAAACTTCAATGCATTCCTTGGAATAAAGTCCTTAAAGGACCGAAAAGCATGAAGCCCAGCCAACTAAAGGACCACTTACAACAAGTTCATGTAGAGTTTGCCAGAAAAGGTATTGAATTCTTTAAAAAGAAGGAACATGATAAGAAAGACCTCTGAAGCTGCTCTTGAAGACTTCCGGTACGCATTGCTCTCCAAGTTGCTGAATGCAAGACATCCCAAACAATAGGAGAAGACCTTGTCAAGCCATGCATGTAGAAGTAGCAAGGCTTGTCCTTCAGGGGTCATGAGTGAGAAAGATGAGCCTGTTCTCACTTTTGAATGACACAGTCATAAACTGACTCTTTGAGATGAGGGAAGACCTTTTGTATCAAACAGTTGCAGAAGTGAAAGCAAACTCCAACTTTGTGCTTCAGCTGGATGAACCGACACAACTGCTCGTGTGTGCTCATAAGAACATAAGAGAAGCCAATGCTGGATCAGGCCAATGGCCCATCCAGTCCAACACTCTGTGTCACACAGTGGCCAGAAATACCAGGTGCCATCAGGAGGTCCAGCAGTGGGGCCGGGACACTAGAAGCCCTCCCACTGTTGACCCCCCCAAGCACCAAGAAGACAGACCATCACTTGCCCCAGAGCCCCTAGCTATACCTTGTGGCTAATAGCCACTGATGGATCTCTGCTCCATGTGCTTATCTAATTCCCTCTTGAAGCCGTCCGTGCTCGTAGCCGCCGCCACCTCCTGTGGCAGTGAATCCCATGTGCTCAGTACCTGAAAGACTCTGCTGTGAACGTGGACTGTCAGTTCTCTGAACCACTGACCACACGTACCTGTGGAGAAGAAGCTGAACAATGTTGTTGCTGAAAAGGTGCTGGAGTAGGTCACCCAGGGTTGCCAGCTTCCAGTTGGGATCTGGAGTTCTCCTGCTATTACAGCTGATCTCCAGCTAACAAGAGACCTGATCCCCTGGGGGGAAATGGCTGCTTTGGAGGGTGGGTTCTGTGGCTTTATACCTTGATGAGGCCTCGCCCCTCCCCAAACCCCACCCTCCCCAGGCTCCGCTCCGCCCCCTAAATCAGCCCGGAGATGGCAACCCTAGAGTGAACGTAGTTGCAATAAGCACAGATATTGAGTAGAGAATTCAATATAGAGAAGCAGACTACGTTTATAAGAGATGACATGATATTTTTAAATTGAGAAAATGTTCACTTTCCCTTGGTACTTCCAACTTTTGCCCACCATGTGTTTGATCATAACGAGTATTCAGCTTCATTTACCAAAATTAATGCTGTATCCACCATTGGGCAGAATAAACTTAATTTGTGTGGTGGTAGCAGTTCCAGTTCTGATGGCTAGTTCAAGAGTTACAGAGTGCCAAAAAGGTTAAAAACCACTCCGTCAGGAGGTTCTCACACTGTTTAACGACCAGCCAGGGGATGCTGAAGAGTAACGATAACTAACCTTAATTAATTTCAATATAGAAGAATTAAAAACGTGTTATTTGTAATGATTATTTTTCCGGACGTTCTTTTTAGTATACTGGTCTCCGTGTTTTTTAGTTGATTCCTGGAGATTTTTTTTTTTTTGGTTCAGTCAGTTTATATTTTTTTAGCCAGTCAGTTTATAAGTTTAAAAAATATACCTAGAACTAAGAGCCACCTAGAACAGAAGATGAGAGGGGTCATAAACAAATCTAGAACACCTAGAACAGAAGAACAAATCTAGAACACCTAGAACAGAAGATGAGAGGGGTCATAAACAAATCCTTCACACGCTTTTTGAGCAGTGCCGTCTACAGCATAAAAGCATTCCTAAAAATGAAGATATCAATCTAAAACGAAGGCCTTCATTACAAATTAGGGCTGCCAAGTCCCCCCGGGGGGCGGATAATCCCCCGCTTTGGAGGCCCAATTGTGCACGCCGGGGTGGGGTTTCCCCCGGGGCCCGATTCCGCGGCGGCGAAAACCGGGCCTCCAAAGCGGGGGATTATCCGCCCCCCCAGGGGGACTTGGCAGCCCCTCAGGACGCCGATCGGGAGCCCCCCGCCGCAAGGTAAAACAGACTTGGCAACCCTATTACAAATTGTATCTTGGATGGGGCCTGCTGGCCTGCCAGTCTCCATTCTTGAATACCCACAACCTGTTCCCCGACTCTTTGGGTCAGAGCCTCAATACACCTCCTGCAATCCTACTCTTGCGGAGTTTACCCCTTCCAGGTTGCTGCAGGAAGCACACACCACCAACACCCGTCTCTGGATCCTGCCCTCTGTCTATGGAGCAGCAGGAGGGAAAAAGGGGAGAAATCAGCATGCAGATTATGATGTCACTTGTCGCTGAGCACCAGGAAATGACACCACAGTGTCTGTGACATTCTAGGAAACTCCCCAATCTCTGTGGTATTTACCATAGAGATATGGGGATTTCTAGAGCAGCAAGGGAGCTGCAATGTCACTTCCAGGCACTTAACTGGAAGTGACGCCAAGATGTTCGTGATGCTGTCCCTCCACAGACTCCACCCCCCCCCAAACTCTTTTGGGGATTGGCAGTGGCAGGCAGGCAACCCTAGGCGAGAGCTATAGATTAGGGAACCAGCAACCTGAGGCCCCCAGCTAGCCGCTTTGACTCTAGTGGTTAAAAACATGAGGCAAGCTGTCCCTCCAGATGACCCTCCACAAGAGGGGAAGGTGCCGCAACAGAGAAGGTCCTGGCTCAGCCCTCTGTGGCTCAGATTACATGGGGACCTACAGCAGGGCTTCTCAAGGGACCTTAGGGCACATATGGGAGAGGATTAGAGTTGCCAGGTCGTCCCACCCCCCAGCCGCTGGTGGTGGATGGGAAGGCAGGATTGCCAAATCCATGTTGGGAAACTCCTGGAGATGTGGGGGTGGAGGCTGGGAATGGGGGGGGGACCTCAGTGGGGTACAATGCCATAAAGTACACCCTTATAAGCATCCATTTTCTCCAGGGGAATTGATCTCTGTAGTTTGCAGATGAGCTATAACTCTGGGGGATCCCCAGGTCCCACCTGGAGGATGGCACCCCTACAAAGGATGCTCCTTCAATCTGAAGTATCACAGGGGCCTGGACCACACCAGGAATTTAGAAGTTAAAAAAACCCAATCCTTTGAATTAAACCAGGGAATGGATTGGGAGGAAACCGCATAGTATGGTAAGGCCTGTACTTGAGGGGGAGGCCCGGCTGTTGCATTTTGCTGTTTCTTCCCGTCTCCCCACATCGCGTGTAGGGCTCCTGAGG
>NW_015174875.1:476778-484127 GCF_001447785.1 Gekko japonicus | reverse complement strand
TTGGTTGTCTGATGAATTGCTTCTGGTCTTTTTCCTTTCTAGAGAGACCCAAAATTTATGAAAAGGAGACAGATTTAGACAAGAACAAAGACCAAGACCTGTTCACAAAAGGGGGAGAATACAGCCTCAAGTGCACAGCAAGCGGGACACCTCTTCCCAGCATCCAGTGGGCGTGGGAGGCGTGCGGCCCTCAAGACAACCTGTGAGTAGAAGGTGGATCTGGATTCATAGCAGCCTATCCTGTTCGCGACATTCACATCAAAGCTCATACAGGCCTCTGATGTGAATAACCCGGAATGGCTTTGTCGTCACTTGTAAAGGTCTTTAAAGGGAGCGGAAGCTTGCCTGAAGTAAACAAGGAAGCGTTTCTAACAAGGTCCCTTTAAAAACTGACCTATGGAGAAATTTCCTTAAACCCGGATTTTGGCAATAGATGAAGACTGTATAAAAAAGAGCCCTGCTGGGTTGCGGGTTGCCTGGAAATCTCCCAGAATAACAACTGATCTCCAAACTACAGAGATCAGTTCCCCTGGAGAAAATGGTGACTTTGGAGGGTGGGCTCTATGACCTTCCCTGCTGAGGTCCCTGAACCCGGCTGTCCCCAGGCTCCACCCCAAAAATCTCAAGGCATTTCCCAACTCGGAGTTGGCAATACTAAAGTTTCCTGACATTCTATGTTCAGCAAAGACCAGTAAGGCATTTCTGGGAAGTTTACTGGCAGGACATAAAGGCAGCAGTCTCCAAGGCTAGGGTTTCCAGGAAACCCTGGCAACTGGCGGGGAGGCGCAGGGGAACTTACTGGCAGCAGGGAAGGCCTACACCAGCATCTCAGCATCATTGCTGGCAATGCAACAACATCACTTACAGCACGTCCTCGAAGTGATGTCATCACGTTGCTGGTGACACAGGGACCCTGTGGTATTTGGGCAAAAGCTCTATGGCAGAAGCCATAAGAATATAAGAAAAGCCAATGTTGGATCAGGCCAATGGCCCATCCAGCCCAACACTCAGTGTCACACAGTGGTCCATCAGTGGGGCCATCAGTGGGGCCAGGACACTAGAAGCCCTCCCACTGTTGCCCCCCCCCAAGCACCAAGAAGACAGAGCGTCACTTGCCCCAGAGTCCTTATCTATACCTTGTGGCTAATAGCCACCGATGGACCTCTGCTCCATATGCTTATCTAATTCCCTCTTGAAGCTGTCCATGCTTGTAGCCGCCACCACCTCCTGTGGCAGTGAATTCCATGTGGCACCTCCTGTGGCAGTGGATTCCATTTTCACCATAGAGTTTTTGCTCAAATACCAGAGTGTCCCCGCATCACTGGCAACCTGCCAGAAGTGAGATGTCGAGATGATAGTGCAGGCCTCCCCCTCCATTAGTAAGTCCCCCAGCCATCCAGCTGATTAGCAGCGGAGAATTCCCTGACCCTGTCAGGGAGATGGCCAACCTACCAGCAACTGACATTTATTTTCTGTGCTATATTGAAGTTCCACTTATCTCTTATGGCTGTCGATATGTTTAATCCTCTATGAATTTATCTAACCTTGGTAAAGCCGCCTAGGCTCACTGTTTGGGGATACAGGGGAAGAGACATAGCAAGGACTCCTACAAATTTTCTCTGTATAAAATAGTCATTTGCAGGATTTCCATCTATGCACATTTCTGTGGTATGAGAATTTGATGCAGCCATTTTAACAAAACACTGCATAGTGTCTACACCAGGTCCCGAGTGTTGTTAAGTGTGGGCAGGGCGGGTCATTTAGGGGTCATTTCGTAGAAAAAGAGGTGCAGGAGCTCATTAGCATAACTCATTATCATAACTTATTTGCATATGCCACACCCCCTGACATCACCGGAAGTGTGTCAGAAGGCAATACCCACCGCTCAGGCTCCACTGGACTGTTTTGGATTGCTAGCTATTGGGGGGGGGGACGTGCAGATCTGTCCTTGCAGAGGAGGGAGAGCTTGTACCTGAATAAAACTTGGTCTTAAAGGTGCCACTGGACTGTTTTGGACTGGGGGGGGGGGCTCTGCAACTTACCTGGCTGCTTCTTGCTCTGACTGAGGGCTGCTGGGAGCAGGGGGTGGGGCTTGTTGCATGTGCCTGCCCCCTGGGCTCTTTACTGCCGGAGCTCCGCTCCTGTGCGCTCCTGCAGGAAATGACCCCTACATTTATGAGTTGTGTCTTGGGCAGGGCTTTCTGCTTAGGCTCCTGAGTTCTCATGGTTTGTTTCCCGGCTCTCAGAGTTGGGACCTCAGCAGATCTATAGTCCTATCACTGAACTGTCTGTCAGGGAACCAGCGGCCTAAGACTGCCAAGCGCATTCCCAGTTCACAGTCGCCTGTTTGTCTCCAAGTGTCCCTTTTTCAAGAATGAACAGCTACCAAGAAACATCTATATCCCACTGGGAAGTTTTGAAAAATTCCAGCTGAAGCAGATGCTCAGAAGCAAATAAACATGCCCCATGCAGGATGTTATATCCTTGGGTCTTCAGTGCTGAACATGGAACAGAAACCAAAGCCAGCTTTGTCGAATTTTACTGCGCAAGCTGAGATGTTAAGAAAAATGGACACAGAGCCAACGCAGTGGAAGTCAGTGGGGATAATTGGCTCACGGTGTTATAAAAGGTGGCGACGCTCACATTTTTGTTGTGTGTTTTTCAGAGTGCATTCAAATGAGTGTTTCTTTTTATGGGTCTTTTACACAGCTTTGGAGGCACCTAATAATTGGCTCACGGTGTTATAAAAGGTGGCAACGCTCACATTTTTGTTGTATGTTTTTCAGAGTACATTCAAATGAGTTTCTTTTTATGGGTCTTTTACACTGCTTTAGCTAGCTTCTATTGCTCAGCCCTTGTTTCCATCAGATAGTTTCAGAAGGTATAGCTATGTTGATCTGCAGTGAAAGAACCAGGCGTGACTCCAGTAGCACCTTACAGACTAACGAGATCTTGCGGGGCCTGAGCTTTTGAGATCAAAGCTCCCAAGGGAGCCTATGCCCAGAAATATCGTTGGCCTCTGTGGAGTTACTGGACTCTGATCTGTTTCTTCCAGACACTCCATTTGACATCAGGTTTTTAAATCTCTGATAACAGGGGCTAGCCGCTTGTGTGACATCAGTTTTTTAAGCTTGGGCGGGGAAGCACCAGGCAAAAAGGCCAACGGATGAGCATCGAAGTCTGGAGTGGCAGTGCCAAACGGATGCCCCAGCTGTTTGTGGTAAGGGAGAAAACAAGGCTAGGGAGAACCCACAGCTGGCAGAAGGCATTGCTAGGGCTGTATTCAAAGCTCAACCAAGGTTCATGGACCATCGTTGGTTACAGATGATGGCAATGGTTCCCTCCTGCCAGTATTGCCTAGCAGACAGAGGGGTCAGGATCCCACACCCATCTTGTGGTCTTAGTGAGAACCTGGGGTGGAAGAGGATGACTAAACCTGGATCTCCCACACAGGAATTGTGTGTGTCAAGTGCCCTCAAGCGGCAGCCGACTTATGGCGAACCCAGCGAGGGGCTTTCAAGGCAAGTGAGAAGCAGAGGTGGATGGCCATGGCCTGCCTCGGCAGGGCCTTCCTGGTGGTCTCCCTTCCAAGTGCCGACCCTGCGTAGCTTCCAAGATCTGACAGAATGGGGATACACCATGCCGCCTTCCCTCCCACACAGGAATCAAGCACGTTAAATGTGAGGTGCTTGTGAACGATCCTTTAGACAAACAGACAGTTTTCTTTGTTCCTGTTGAAACATTAGCAGAGCAACCCATGGGGAGATCCCTGAATGGAGCGCACTTCCCTCGGTGAACACCAGTGGGGAAGTTTGGGAGCCAAGCCTAACAACTCCGCTTGCTCTTTCGCCCTTCTCCACAGTGAGAAAGCTGGAGTCAGGTTTTCCACCCTAAGAAATAAAGGACAGATGTGGGAATATAAAGAGCTGAATGTGCAGCCTTTTTGATGTTTCTTCGGGAGGGGGGAGGAGTTGGTGTTGTTTGAAAAACATCAGTGGAAAATGTTTGAAGTTCAGATCGCTGCTTAATTTGTTGTCCAAGGTCACGTCTGGTGATAGTTCATTGGGTGAGCAGCCAGGCACACCTTCGAGATAAAAGTCCCCGCAAGATTTTTGGAGGAGCTGCTTTTCAGAGGGCTCTGGGCCCATATATTACGCAGGGCAGTGCCTTGAAATTCTGCAAAATAAGACCTGAGGCCTCTAGAAGATTTTCCTGGGCGAAATCTCTGGACAGGTCTCAACATCACTCTGGTCTGTTTTCCTCACTATCACGGACAAATGTGTAGCTAGAGGTTGGTGGTGTAGAAATCAAGACGCAAAATGCATCCTGCATTGAACTTAGGCATTGTTTGTTTATAATTTCAATTTATGAATTGCGCTGTCCCTAGGGTTGCCAAGTTGATCTTTGCCGGGAGCGGGGGGCACGCACGTCACCCAGAAATGATGGGAGGACGCCAGGCATGCTGGGGGCGGGGGCACGGCCATACAAGGGAAAACCATAGAGTTTTCCCTTGGATGGCCGTGGCCCCGTGTCGCTGTTCTCAACGAAAGGCCTGGCAGAACATCTCTGCCTTACAAACTCTGCGGGTTGCATCAGGTCCCGCAGGGCACGGAAGTTATTTGGCAGAGAGTCCCACCAGGCAGAGGACAGGGCTGAAGAGGCCCTGGTCATGGACAGCAGGATGCCTTTTGGGGCAGGGATTGCCAGTAGGTTGTTCTCGGTGGAATGTAGTGCTCTTCAGGGGACAGACCAGAGGAGGTGGTCCCAAAGGTCCCAGACCACTCAAGGCCTTGAAGTTCAATACCAAAACCTTGAACCCGATCTGGTACTCTACTGGAAGCCAGCGCGGTTGACGCAGCACAGGTTGACTATGTGCTGGCTGTGACGTTCCTGGCAGGACTCGCGCTGCCGCATTCTGGATCAGTTGGGAGTTTCCGGATGAGTCCCAAGGGCAGGCCAGCATAAAGCGAGTTACAGTGATCCAGTCTGGAGGTGACCGTCGTGTGGATTACTGTGACCAGGTCAGGGGGAGACAGGAAAGGGGGCAGTTGCCCTGCCTGGTGCAGTTGGAAGAATGCCAGCTTGGCGGCATTCATGATCTGGGCCTCCATAGATAAAGGAGGTGTCCAAGACCACGCTCAAACGCCTGACGGTCTGTGCTGAGATGTAAAATTTCCAGAATTTTTTTTTCCGGGGGGGAAATGGAAATTTTCGGAAAAATTGAAAAAAATGCTACATTAGCACTTCTTTTTTTGTTTTCCAGATTGAAAGTCATTCTGTTACTTTAGGAACATAAAATATGACTATGGACATTTTTACTTGGCATGAAATTATCACAACTAGCATATTAAAAGTATAGTGTATCCAAACAATTATTACAGACAGAATACCCACCCACATGCAAAAACAAAACTGAAAACTTTTTCTTTTCTTCTGACAATAGCACCTCCTAAAGGAAGAAATGCTTCTTGTTCTTGCATTGGAGAGTTCAGTTTGTAACCTAGGACTTGCTTGTCCTCAGTGCACAGAAATTAGATCAATCTGATACCATACATATCTTTTAGACATGATTTGGAAAATTATTGAACACCTTGTCTTAAAATATTTTATTCATCATGTTAAAATAAAATGTTCCATAATCATTTTTTTTCTTTTCTTTTTTCAATTTTTCGGGAAAAAAACAAAAAAGGCTTCAGGAAAAAAAAGGGGGGGGAACGGTTTCCCCCCGAATTTTTCCGGGACTTCACATCTCTACTGGTGTTAGTGGTGCACCGTCAGGGATGGGAAGTTGGTGCCCCAGCCCTGACTCCCCCCCCCCCGAGCCACAGAACCTCCATCTTGATTGGATTCTGTTTCAGTTGACTCTTCTTCAGCCATCCCACCACAGCCTCTAGACCCTCAGCCAAATTTTGTGGGGCGGTGTCTCTGATGACAACCCAGCCCAAAACGCCACACCAGCTGGGTGAGGGGGCGCATACAGGCGTTAAATAACATCGGGGAGAAGATTTTCCCCTGAGGGACCCCACAGGGTAAGGGGTGCTTGGCCGACACCCTCTCCCCAAGCACCACCTTTTGTCCCTGACCCAGGAGAAATGAAGTAAGCCACTTCAAGGTTACCCCACGAGCTCCCACGTCGGTGAGGCGGTGCGCTGCTGTGAGATCCAGTAACAACAGCAGCGCCAACATGCCTCGGTCCAGCTGTCTGCGGAGATTGTCCGTAAGAGCAACGAGCACCATCTCCGTCCCGTGGCCGGGGCAGAACCTGGAGTGGAATGGGTCCGGTGCCGATGTGTCACCCAGGAAACCCTGGAGCTGCTCGGCTCCTGCTCTCTCCGTCGCCTTCCCCAGAGATGATAAATTCGAAACTGGGCAGTTATTGGAAGGACCAGGAGGATCCAAAGATGGTTTTTTCAAGAGTGGCACCACCACAGCCTCTTTCAGCCCTGCTGGGTGGACCCCTGACTCCAGGGACAGATTGCTAATGCCCACCAGGGTTCCCCCCATATTCTCCGACCACCGACTTCCACCAGCCGTAAGGGACACGGGTCCAAGAGGCAGGTGGCTGGCCTGATATGGTTGTGAAACCCTCCCTCCCTGTGCTCTCCCTTCAGCTCAGACCTTTGGGTTGTTTCAGTGGACACTTCCTTTGGTGCAGTCTCTTTGTGCATAGCAGGGATTTCATAACTGTTTCTTTCCCTGCCAAGCATGGGCCGGAAGCTCGGGAATATATGATTATTATTTTTTTAAATCACACAACTTGGGACCAAGACTCATTAGAGACAAGACTGAATTCTTAATCTCATGCAAATGTGAAAACCTTAATTTACTAGGAGTAATGCCCGTTGTGGGAAGAAATACAATGAGATCTAGGAGGAAGCTCCAGATGAGTGTCCGGACTGTGGCTGGTGGGGCGGCAGAGGGAAGCGGGAAATGGAGGGAGGCAAGCCATGTTTCTTTCCTTCTGCTTAGCTGTAAGGCAGGGCTGTCTCAAGTCATTTTGCTGCCCCAAGTGGGTAGAATGGGAGGACAGCCTCATGGTAACAGATATGGTTCTCTCCACCTCTGACTTATTTTTTGAGGGGGAGGGGGGTGTTATGCAGTGGCAGCTAAGGTAGAAAAGCACCTCCTCCTGTGCCACATTTTCTGGGTTCCAAGGGTCTGGAAAGTAGTTCCATAGCTGATTACATGGTTGCCAACTCTGGGTTGGGAAATACCTGTAGATTTGAGGGGTAGAGCCTGGGGAGGGCAGGATTTGGGGTGGGGAGGGACCTCAGTAGGGTATAATGCCATAGAATCCACTGCCCAAAGCAGCCATTGTCTCCAGGGGAACTGATCTCTGCCCTCTGGAA